>NC_092532.1:22776468-23031468 GCF_037038585.1 Patagioenas fasciata
GTGAACTCAAACAACATAATCTTTACTATGCATCTTTTTTACTGTTTGTATTAACATATCCAGATGGGTGTAATTTGCAGGCTAGGTTGGCCCAACAAAATCAGTTTCAACTGAAGTGTTTTTCAGATAGTACTGGTATTTATTGACTGCATAAATACTAAATTGCATCAATTTTTAAACTAAAAGTATAACCAATTTCTTGATGTAATTATACTGTAAAATTAACTCATAAAAATTGTATGAAAATTTTAATTAAAAATTGACCCATTCAAATAAAATTTCCGAGGAAGTGGGATCTCGGTCTCAAGGATGCTCTTGGGCTAAATGAGATAAAATAATTTCATTAGACATTATGAGGCTTGTTCAAATATCACAAACAATAATGGTTGAAAAGTAAATGGAAGCTGCTGAGCAGGGTGGAGTTTCCTTGGTTTTGAGCAGCAGGGAGAAGAAGGGAGGTCCAAGTTCTTCACTTCTAGAGCCACATCCAAAACCCAGATCTGTTGCTGTTCTAACACCCAAATCTCATGCAACACAGGGTTGTGTTTTCTGTCCCCACGTCGGTCAGCTCTATACCTTTTGTCTTTTTCCTGAATACAGTCCCTAGTGCTCCAGCTCTGCCAGACGAGTCGTGTGTCACATCTACCCCAACAGTCTCCTTGTCAACTTTCTGTTCATTTCTTGGAAAATGCTTCTCTAACCCTGTTGTTTGTTGCTTTCCAGTGGTGGCAGGTTGAGAAAGTAAATCCTATCAAGCTGTACGAGGAGAACAAAGTCATTGCTGGATTTTCCCTGTTGAATCTACTTTTTAAACAGAATCGAGGTGGCCTGATCAAGGGTGTGATGGACAAACTCCTAAATCTCTATACCAATAAGAAGATCAAGCCTGTGGTTGATTCATTATGGGCTTTGGAAGAGGTAGGAGCAAAATCTCTTTCCCCATTTCTGAAATATATGGAGTGTTAGATGTAAGATTAGATTTAAATATGTTTTATGGTTATTAATGTAATCTCCTTTTTGGTTTGTGCACAAGTCATCTCCAAAGCCCTTGCTATTCAAAAAGTCCATGATCCAGAGTTATCCACACGTTTCTCTAATGTTTCTGAAGTTTAGAATGCTCTGTGCAAAGTTCTTGAAAATACTACTAATAATTGTGGCTTTTCAATCTTAGACAATTGTTTCTGTTTCCTAAATGCATGAAACATGTGACTGACAAGTGTAGCCTGAAACACAGACATTATAATTGAAAACAACTTAAAACCTATTCTGAGGAAAGGTCTAATATGTAAGCTTTAGTTTCAGTGTTATATTTGTGCTGGCAGACCTTGGAAGCTTGGAGGTTTTCAGGAAGTTACTGAAAATATATTGCAGGCAGTCAAATCAGAAATCACTTTTAAAGCAAGTTACATTTGTGGAGTATGGGGGTTTTGGCTCTTTTTTCCTTCTAATTGCTCAGCTCTCATTAAAAACCTGTAAAGAGGCTGACCTGATCTTAGCCTGGGCAATTATAAGCTTCTTGACCAAAGCACCGTTTCCCAAGACCTTTTTACTTAAGATGCTAATAAATGAATGCAGGTATTTTTGGACACGTGAACAGACAAGACATGAATGCATATAGAAACTGCATGATTATAATAGAGCCGTCAGATTAATGTTTGTGGTTTATGTGTTTGTGGAGTGCGCTGAGCCTGACGCGACTGAAGATGCACGATCTGCTAAGAGCTCTGCTGAGTGTGAATAGAGCTCTGCTGAATGTGAATTGTGGTTGTGTCATTGTGTGATTGCTATTCAGAAGGTGCTGCCACAAAATTCAGCCTGTGTTCGAACACGTTAGCTGGTATTAAGCACGGATCCATGACGCAATAATAACCATCAGACTTAATACACTAATAGCATGTATTTTGTTAAGATTTTGAATGCCCTGAGGGCAGGGTTTTGAGCTCAGCTTGTTGTTCATTATTCAAGTGGCATTAAAGCAGCACCATTGCCATGGACACAAGTGAGATAACGAGTTGTGTGGTGGGACCCCACAGCCTGGACCAGTTCTCAGAGTGGGGTGCATTGCACATTCACTGGGGCTTGCATGTGCCTGAGCCAGGTTGTATGACAAGGCTTGTTCTGCCTCAGGTTGCGCTGCTGTGGGAACTATATGTCTCTTTATGCTATCCCTATATCTGCCCCAGCATACCCCAACGTGCTGCTTCGTGGGGTACAGCAGATGCAAACGGTCCAGTGCAATATGGGCTCCGTTGTTTCCTCTCCAGCAAAAGAGAGAGGAATGACAACTTCTCCAGGAATCTCTTCATGTTCTCTCAATGGCCACCCGAGGCCACACTGTCACCGGTGGCAACTGGGTGGAAACCCACGCTGTCACTGGTGGCAACTGGGTGGAACCCTGGGGTTTGATCCGCTGCCCCAGGGAAGTCAGATGCTGTGATAAAGAGCAGCTGGCTCAGGCAAGACAGGATTCTCTGCTGTTGTCTGGAAGGAGAGCACTTTGAAGAGCAGTGTAAAATGGAAATGGGATCAGATTTAGGTTTTTGATGTGTATTTAGTTATTTAATAAGCTTACAAAAATATTTTAAAAAGTTAGGGTGCGCTAGTCTCTAGATACGTCATTATGCAATTTCTTTGCTCGTGTAAATATGCACTTCTTCTTGTGTATTGGTGAGTAAGAAAAGTATAATTAAAATAGTAACAATCTTGATCAAGGACATAGCATGAAAAATTACATGTGGCAAGCTGATCTTAATAGTCAAGATGATGGGAATTTGTTGGGAGACTTCTGTTTTATAACATTTCATGTAACATTTGGCAGTAACATGCACCATCCCTACCGTTAGATTGTGAAATATGTAAATACATCTGTTAAAAAGCGCAGTCTAGAAAACTACAGCTCATTTATCATGCCTGCTCACTTGCCATGAGCTATCTGGTAATTTGCAAAGGAGATGTCTGGCTACTATCTGCAGGGATGTAACGGTGCTGGAGATGTCCCCAGCTGATTGCCAAGGATGACTGAAATATTACTCATTCAGGGCATTGTCATTTGGGGGATATATTTTTGTGGATATAAAAAGAACTTAGGGCTGACTCTCAGGTTGATATGATACACAGAAAAATGTGTCATAGCTGAGGACTAAGAGGAACCAGACTGAAGAAAGGTTGGTATGTATTTTTGTTCTTTTTCGGGAGATTTTTAACTCTGTAGTGCTAACACCTTATTCCTTCAGAGCCTGACATCTGATTGCTTTCATTGTCTATCGAGTGAGCCTGATTTTCTCCAAATGCCCACTTTCATTTAACCATTCTCAGTAGGCTTCGTTAGAGACTGAACCAATATGACCACTGATATTTCCTGAGGAAATTTCCTGACCCATAAGATTACTGAGAATAAATATGTTTAACTAGAGAGTGGCAGAAAGGTGGACTCTCTGTGTGGCGTTTGAAAAGGAATGATTGAATAGTTTTCTACGGAAGAATATCACCCTCTCCAGAGGCTCACGGGAGAATCCATTTGTCCTCTGACTAGGCATTGTGCCATAGAGCTGAGCTTGAATCCATGACTAGGCATTGTGCCATAGAGCTGAGCTTGAATCCGTGACTAGTCATTGTGCCACAGAGCTGAGCTTGAATCCATGACTAGTCATTGTGCCACAGAGCTGAGCCTGAATCCATGACTCATCATTGTGCCATAGAGCTAAGCTCAAATCCATGACTAGTCATTGTGCCATAGAGCTGAGCTTGAATCCAGCAAGTGACATTCAAAATGAAACCTGGTTTTCTTCCAAAACTGTGTTACAGCACAATTTTTTTTCAATCCTGTATCGGTTGCAACAGCCACCTGAATATCAGAGCTGAGAAGCATCTTTGGAGCCTTAGAAGACGAGGAGTTACATCTATGGTGGTGTCGCCTTTTGCTGCTTAGGGCTGGGTGGGACAGGACCACTTCCTGCATGATAACCCCCAAATCGAGGGCTTTGCATTCTAGTGCTTTTGAGAACAGCCAGAGGAAGGGGTTTTGTGCCTGATTTAATAGGTCTCTGTGAACTGTGTAAAAAAGATTTCCTTGTTCTAAAAGCCTAGCATGGTTCCTTGAGCAACACCTATTTCTTAAGACTTTCTGCAGGAGTACACCATTTGAATTTAAAAGAATATATTGAGTAGATAGTATTGTAATTTCACTGAGACTTTGCATTTTGAAATGATTCTAGTGACAGCAGTACAGGGTTTAGAGAAGGTTATTAGATTCCCATTTGTCTGTCGTGTTGTAGTGTGTGTTAAGTGATGTCTAGTTGATTGTCAAATAATATTCAAGATAGCAATGTTCAGAAATTATTAGGCAGACTTAGCTTGATTCTGTTCCTGTCGAACAGTGAAGGTTTGTCTGAGTGTCAGAGAGACTATTCGGGTTAGGATATAATCCCTTCCAGTGTTCTCATTTATCTGTTTTAGAGCTGCATCCAAAGGCCATGGAAGTCAGTGGAAGGACTCCCAGTTTCCCTGGCCTTTGTTTCAGGATGACAATGCTCTGCCTCTTCAGAGCAGTCTGCTTGACTTACTGAACAGAGAGTGGGACAGAATTTATTCTGGATGGAAACTCAAGTGACTTAGATTTCTTCAGTGCATCAGACTATGGCTGACACAAGGGGGATCAGGATCTAGACTATTGCTATGGAGCAAAACTACTTGTTGTATTATCTGATAGCTTGGGAGGGTAATTTTTATCTCAACTTTACATCCATAAATCCTTATAAAGTCAAGTCTGTTCTCAAGCTGGCCATTAGAGCCATTTTATGATATTAACGCAAGAAGGATTCAGCTAAGAGAGACAGTAACAAAATCTGTAGATGCTTTAAAAATGTAAGTCTAACTGGGGAATTCTTCATCCTGAGATGAGTGAAGTCATACCGTAAATTAGCTGCTGTTGAGATGTCTCGCTATTTTGCAGCTATTTGTTTATGCATTCGAGTGTTTAAAAGACGACATAATTTGTAGATGGTGCGTGCTTACAATACTGTTCTGTAGTGAAAAGCTGATTGTTCGGTAAGATTGCATTTCACTACTAATAGTACCGTTTGAAACAGAATCACTATTCAGTGAATATTTGTTGAGCTTTGTGGTTGGTTCTTTGTTAGTAACCACTTATCTAATCCTTAATTTGCAGTTAGTCACTGTTCTTCGTTCTGATTAACTTGTGTGCGTTAATGCATTAGCATTCTCCTCAGGGTCTGTGAATCTTTGGCTTTACACTGTAGACAATTCCAGATTATTAAGCAGGATAAAAACTGAAGGTTCTCAAAAAATCCAGTGTGTTGAATAAAAATGCATATGTTGCACTTTTCTATTAAAATTCTGTTTCTTCAGCTTTTTGTAATTGCAAAAGAAAATATATACTCACAATGGAATGGGTTATTGACACAGAAGTTGCATGCATCTTCTTTGGTGACTTACAGCAGTTTAAAGTAGCACTTGATAGCGTGTAAACCAAAACTCATGAATTCTTGCACATGAAGGTGACTGCAAACTATGGCCCATGTCATCCGAATATCTGCATGCCCCTTTCCCTCATGCTGTTCGAAAACGACTCTGTGTGTCAGAATGTTTTCAGACTTGGGCTATTTTGGTCCATTTGGGTGACCAGTGAGATCATGGAAAATCATCCTGACTGCAGATCTGTTTTCTGGACCAAAGGATTCATTATGTTCTTGTCTCTCGAATGATTCAAGGAGTGCACTGTAACATAGCAATAATGGTATCCAGGACCTGTAGGGCCAGGAAGAATGATGAAGATACTGAAACCTGTGGAATGGAGCTGCTACTTACTCCTAAAAAGAAAGGGGATAATCAATATTACAAGGTCAGGCCTGTACCTTAGAGTAAGCACTGAACATCACCCTGTGTCGTTGGCTTGCAGTGATAATGTAAGCGTGTCTGTATCAACCCCGTACTTCGCCACTTGGCTGTGATTGAAATCAGTGGAATCAAGGCACTAAATACACTTATGGTCAAGCCCCGTGGATCTTGATAGAGGTATCAGAGGACTCTAATGACTCTGCCTGTGGTCAGTGCACAGAATGTTTTTGACTGGAAAGAGCCCTGCTCCTTAATTTAGTTTGTAAGGATCAATGCATCATCAGTCAAAGGGTGCTTTGGTTCTTTTTTGACTGCATCGTTATGAGACATGTTGCAGGTCTAGCTGTAAATATGATTTTCATATAAGTGAGATTCCCTTGTCTTGAAGCCAGAGCTTTTCTTTATAGAAAACTGCTAAGGAAAAATCAAGCTGTGTTTAAGAACCTGAACCTGAAAGGAGTGCAGTGCAACTGATGACATTATGGTGTCATTATGGAATACCTGCTGATACCATAATTTCCTTTAAAAGAAACATTTTCTCATAAGTTGCTGTTCTCACCTACTTTCTGTGCTCTGCATTAGTTTTCAATATTATCAGCATGCAGACACCTTAGAGCTGAGATCCCAGAGCTACTGAGTCCCAATGCAGTGACGGGAACTGGAGGAAGAACGTTCCCATGCAGGATTTGTTGCGTGTTTTGGGGAGGGCAAAGCCACCACGATGTGTCTGTTTTAAGCACTGCTCTGTGGCTTCAAAGGATTCAGGTACTCTCAACCTGTATTTTTAATCCACTGGACTCGTCCTCTGGTATAAATTATCATATCAGCTTATGCTTTATATATCAATTATATCAACATTTGGGGGCAAGGGGAGAAGAAATCTGTCATCTGTGGTAGCTGAATAATAACACCAAACCCCCTAAAGCAGAGACTTCATTTCATCAAAAGCTATTCTTGCCCTTTACTGATCCTACCTTCAGGACAAAGAGCCTTTCGTCTGTCACTATAGTAAGATGTAGAGAAAATTGACCCCTTAGTTACTTTTAACATAGTAAGAGGGTAATTTAATAATATCAGATCAGTCCGGTTCCTTGTTATGAATGCTAAAGGCCATCTTGTGTCTTTTAGTGTGTGTGTGATAATGTAATAATGGCATGTGCAGGTTTTTCTCCCTGATTTGGCTTAATGAAAACAGATTATTCAGCTGAAGGAATGACACCTGTTTTGAAGTCAAGTGACTTCTGTAACATTTAAAACCTGTATTTGTTCTTCAAAATACTCGAGTAACATGATGAAAGTGGAAGTTAATTTATAACCGAGGTACTAACCCAGCTGAAATACAGAAGATAATAATTGTTCCATAACAATAAAACCATTTGCTTTGCAGTGTTATATTGTAGCAAGAGGGAAAAGTAACTCCTGTGAAAACTCCCCCGACCATCCCGGTGTCCCCTTTGCTGTGATTGCTCTTCTAGGGTTACAGTGCAGGATCTGCTGGTTTTGATGCTGCAGATATTTCTCTGACAGTGTGAGATCCTGTTCCCTTTGACTGTATGGAATGAACATCTATAGTTCAAAGCAAATTTAGATGTTGTATCTGTACATCACCATTGTTTCTTTGTATACAAACAAGTTTAATACAAGCTTCATGCAGCTATCAAAGCTCGCAGAAATGCAAGGAGCTGTGTCTTACTGATGTAGCAGGTTTCACAACAGAGAGGTGGGGGAAGCAGGCTGAGAAGCAACACCTGAATAATTCAGGGTCCTACCTCTATCAGCAAGTGATGGCAGAACCCAGTGATGGTGACGGCAATGATGGCCATGTAGCGAGATGATGACTTTATTAAAAGAGATAGAAAGCAGCAAGATAAGACCGGGATGTAGGTACTGTAGCTACATAATAAGGCCTCAGATACATGACATTAGCTGTGATTATTTAGCCAGATCAGGTTGGGTAGATGAGCAGTTTTAAGAATCTCAGACTTCACCGGTTAAGTCTTTTAAGTATGTAAGCGAAGTCAATTATTTTCAATTATTCATAAACACTGCATAAAATTCAAGCTACATTAATAAATTTAATTAAACAAGTAAATTATTTCAGCTCTGTGCTTTCATTTATTTTATCATCTTTTTGGCCTCCGAAATCCAGCTTGTTATATCTAGCCTGCCAGTTGAATACCTGTGTTTAATCTAATTTGTCTTTAGAATGTCCTTTGTGCACGCTAAGAATATTCATGCTATCATACTCGTTTAATAGACATGGAAGGGTATTTTGGCAATATTTCTGATGAACATTGTGGGGTGCGAATGTTGCTGTTACAAAGGTTAGAAGCTGAGTAGTGTGAGACTAAACCTCTCCCAATTAACATAAATATAGCCTGCAGCTACAGCGCTTTTCTGATCTACTTAGTAAGCACTCTGCTAAGAATTAATTAGTGATGGAGATGCACGGGCAGAAAATGCTTTTCTAGAAGGCGTGAGACACCGAAGTGGAAAGTGACTCATGGTACGTGTTTCTGGGTCAGGGCAATCTCGTTTCTGTTTGGCCTGGTGTGCCGCAGAGGTTATCACTGATGGAACTGCAGGCCAGGGGAAACCAGCGTGGGACTTGGGTCCTGGTGGATAATGTGAGAGGGGGAGGAAACAGGCAGGAAAGTAATATAGGAAACACTGAGAGATTGCGCTGAAGAAAGCGTGCACCGTTAAAGATAGACTGGTCACGTGCTTCCAGTGAATTAAATTAGCAACAGAAGATCGGATATGGGAAAAACTGGTTTGTCATTTGTAAGAAAAAATAAGAATAAACCTGTTACATGGAGGAAGCTGCTGATTAATTACTGTGAAGAAAGAGTATTTTACATGAGTAGTCTTCTTACTGAAATGTATTAGCTGGCTTTTAAGTCATAAACGGGAAGGCATTCCTTATGGATTGAACTGATCTGGTGATACTGTGCGCTTAGAGAAAAGAACCGGACACCTCGCCAGGGCAAGCTTTACCCAGGCAGAGCGGATCTACTGCAGACACCAAAGACACCTTCAAAAACACTGATGTGTATGTTTAGCTCCAGGACAGAGTATATTTCTTCAATATTTACCTTGAATGTTTGACTCTAACATGTTTTCATACACTTCATTTTTACTGTTTGTGTCATCGAATTTAAGCTGTTCTCAAGAGCCAGGAAAACAGGGGTTTGTGCAGTCATTTCCCTATTAAAAAACAACTTCTAGGCTCTTCAGGAAGTACGAGAGAACAAAAGCTACTTGTGTTTTTAGCCTCGATCCCAACATGCCTAAATTCCTTTTTATTTCTACCTGACAATGCACTGAAACGTGTGCCTGTCTCCTCCCACTCCTGCATGCAGGTTGATTCCATATATGCCAATGCATTACATTCACCAGCAGAAATAATTTGAAATGGGTTCCAGCAGAAAATATATCTTGTGTTCCACAGAGCTGGTCGTACCACTGACTGTCGAGGACTTGTTAGGATTTGGAACAGTGAGTGTTTTCTGTCACTCACGGAAATAACTATCGAATGCCGTAAGTGAAAAACACTGAATAGTCACCAAGGGAAAACTACTAGAAGTTTTCAAGGACACATTTGGATGCTGTTTCATTCTTGTGCTATGCACTGTGTGTAGAGCTTAAGTCAGAGAGCCTGTGAATGGAACCTAGGGTTCTCCTCTGTGTCAAGAGATAGAAATAATGAAGTCTATTTGGTGATACTGAGAGAGCTGCGAGATGTCGTCCTGTATGTCAGGCACCATACAGAGTACAAGTAGTTCAGACTCCTTCTGCCTTTGATACTTTCCCATTTCCAGACTGGGAAGTGATCCCTGATTATTTTTGGATGAGGTTTTGACCTCTGATTTGCAAAAAGTCAGGCTAGTTTGGTTTGTTTTCTGGCTATAATCTGCGAGTGTAATACTTCGTTAATCAATGAATGCCTAGAGAGCCATCCAAGGAGTCACTGAAAGAATCCAAAAGATCAGGAGGTAAGAATAAGGACAATATCTCTATTTAAATCTGGTAGGTCCATTTTGTCTAAGAGATGCTACATTGGCAGCACTGGTCCCTGTGCCCATCTTCCGCGGTGGAGAGTGAGCAGAAAGGTTGGTGGAGCAGAAGGGAATGAGATGCTTTCAGAGCATGCAAAATTACAGTGGTGAGAAACATCAACAGATACTATGCCTTCTGCATTTCTACTGTATATCCTAGCTCACATTTTTCTGCTTTTGGGGATTTGGGGTGCTTGGCCTATGGAGAGAACATCGACATAGCTTTCAGCTATAGTAGAAGGATGTTTAGCTCTCAGTAGACACAGAACTCTGATAGATGACATGAGCTGAGCCTTTTTGGTTTTAGAAATACCTTTCTAAAATGAACACTCTAGGTCTTCTCCTGGAATCTGCTTATCAGTGGATCTGTGTAACAACACCCAAAGAAAAAGTAAGTTATTAGTTCCATTAGTAAAACCAAGTTTGTCTCCCAGCAGCTAACCATGTTGATGGCTCGTTTTAGCAGACCGGTGGCATTTGTGGAGATCTCATGAGCAGTGGCACAGAAGTCACCTCCCGGGTGGTTGGCTTTGGTTTGTTTCCTGTTTTCATATTAGTATTCTAATGAGGTCACTAGATTATGGCAAGGGTGACACAAGTTTTGTGTTCCATTTCATGCAATTTTGCCAATATAATGAAAAAAGGAATTATTATGGTCTTATCTACAAGAGTTATAGATAATTTTGTAGTTTTTTGTAGATAAACTTGTACATATCAACCAGATGATTTTATGACGCTTCATGACATGAATGCATACTGTGCTGAAGTTCTCCTTTTCTAAGTATAGTGGGGAACTTAAGTTGGAAACAAGTTTACTCTTCTGGTTTATATAATTTTACCCTGATCGAAATGCAATGATTATATCCAAAATAACACTTTATTTTAGTGCATAACAATCATTAATCAAGATAAATGTTCTCACCTAATGAAAATGGTTCGTATGTTCTTTTCAATCATTTTAAACACAGATGAGTTTTAAAAGCAAAATTACTCTTGGGCATAAAGACATCTCTTAGCATAATACAATCCAAATTTAATGTGATAATGGGGAGTTTTATATGGTATTGCAGTTTAGTAATGATATTATTGCTCATTACAGATAACGATATAAATTAACACCAAGGCAGCAAAGCAGATACATTGTCGATACTAAAAGGTTCCTATCTATATTAGCCTGCTGTGAATGATTGAACACAACGATGTTTTGCAGGGCAAATCTATACGTTATGGTCACCGACTCAGGGGAAGCAATACTAAAAGGAAGCGGTACCATTTAAGATTTTTCAAATGAACAACTGATTTTCTACTGTTCTGGTTTTACTGAATATGTCAGTTTGAATATCGAAGTTCGGGCTTTGAAGGTGATATTAAAGTGCACACATTTGAAAATGCAGGCCATATCTATAAGAAATAAAGCTTCATGCATTACAGGCAGCTCCAAATCTTTGTTTAAATGCATCTGTTTGAGTAGAATAAAGGTTGTGTAAAGTGAGTTCTTCACCATCACCAAATTCCAACCAGCTGAGAAGAACATGAGGTTTTTTTCTATGATGTGCTGTGGTTGTCCTGAGTAAAATATCTTCAAGACCTTACACCTTCCAGAGGAAAATGGGCATAACTTTAGAATTCTTTAGCAGAAATAACACAGTGCTTTATCTTTGCCTTTTATGTGAAGGAAACATCCAGTGTAATTCTAAGAGTTCCTACAGTTAAGCTGGGACTGTTCATATGTTCCAAATGCAATCAAATTAGGGATAATGCAACCTGCGCTCACCCGGGTTTCATCTACACCAATATCCAACTTCTAACAGGACATGGACTGTTGGTTAGAGAGACAGTGACAAACAGCATATCAAACAGGCACTTTGGAGTTTTCTGGAATAACTTCCTTATGTTATTAACTCTAAACACTACAAATTGCAATAGCCTGTACACTTCAGCTGTGGTATGGTTTAAAGGGCCACCTGAATGATACACTAGCACACAACGGTATTCCTGGGGACTACATAAATATTGTGTATTGTCGTAAAGACAAAGAAACCAAGGCATGTAATTCAAATGTTTTGCACACAGCCATACAGTGAAGCAGTGTTAACTCCACAAATAACATCCACAGGTGCTGTCACTGTGCAGGTTGAACACTGCTATTAATGTGAAGTCTGCTGTGCCTGGAAACCTCGGGAATCAGGGCCCCACAGTCCCAAGCGCTGCTGAAATGAAGCAGAGTCCCTGCAGAAAAGAGCCTGCTCTTTGATATTTCATCAGTATTCTGGTGTAACTGCATAAACATGCAAAAACATGGTAGAAGTGGCATTCTTAATAAATGCATGTTCAACAATTGCCTAACATTTTGCAAGCTGGTTTGTTGGGTTCCCACCCCCACACACCAGTGACAATGTCTTAACTCTGCTTCTGGGCACAAACATGGATTGACTTGGAACACCCTGAACCTCATTTGCTTAGAGGCAGTTCAGAATATGGTGTCAAAGAAAAGACTGTTCTGTCTTTAGATCGTGTCCTGCAAGTGTCTAGACAGCCTGTGTGAAAAGCTGCGGTTCTGGAAGTGTTTCAGCCTTGGAGCTCTCGTTTGGCTGTTCCAGAAAGGCTGGCTGGTCTCTCACTGGTGTCTGCAGGGGGATCTCTGCCTGCCAGACCCCCGCACCGAAGTCACCCCACACAACTGCTGCTGCAAGGCTGTGCAGAGACCAGCAGCATTCACCTTCTACAGGCTGGGCATGGTCGTTAGAAAGACAGCAATGCAACACTAAGCAAAGCAGTACGCTTGTAATTAAGTCTGCGTGTTCTGGGGGTGGAGGAGGGAGGGAGTTTATGACGCTGGAGCTATTAGAGCAAGCTTATGTGAAGGAGAGCGAATGAGACATACTTGTGGCTTGGTGCAGTTTTTCTCCAAATGTGTTTTCCAAGAGATCACAAGGCAACATGGCTGAGGCAAAAGTTTAAAAACTGATGTCATGGAACTCTGTAGTCAATAACAACGTAAAATATATACATTTTTTTAATTGCATAGTGATGAATGTAATAAACCTTATTTCCTGCCATAAATTTTTATAGCAGACTGTGATGGAATACAGGAATACACCAAGCTGAACATTATATTTGAATTCAATTTAGGCAGGAGGCCGCTGCATCTTAACCAAATTCAGAGGGCCAGTTTCTTTTGCATGCGACTGCCAAAACCGCTTGGCAGCCAGAGGAGTTTTCCCCAGAGCTGCTGCTGCAGATTGAACGAGCCCCACTGGGCTGGAGTCCGAACCGCTACGCTTGTGAATACCCCAAGGTTCAGCAGTGTCTGGGGCATCCCTGTGCACAGCTGCCTGCAACAATACCATAACATGCATTATTGCTCTGAATGGAGGAAGGTACCATAAAGGTAACCAGTTCTGAGCTCCTCTACTCATGGCTTTGATGTGCTGAAAGCCATTCTCCTGGTGGAAATGGGGACCGCGCTATCGTGATTTCTAGCAGCAATCCCAAAGACTGAAGACAGCAGCTGGGAGGCTCACGGGTTGTAGCAGCAAGCAGCAGTGTGATGGTGGAGGGATCTGCCTTTGCTCAGTGCATCTGAGGAGCTTCTTAACGTTATCACAGTAGTTCTGTAGCCCTTCCACACAACCCTGTGCTTGTCCTCAGGCTGGGTGATCTCAGTATAGAGTCAATACGATTATATTTGCGCTGTGGACTAGGCATACTGCTGCAGGAGACTGGGGTACAGGGGTTCTGGCTTCATTGATGCTCTAACAGAGATTCCAGCTCAGGATCCTGATTCTTCCTGATGGGGCTTTTCTGCTTGAGCGTGTTCCAGGGATTTCTTCACCACATCTCTATACCCTTCAGAAACAACCCCTGACTTTTAGAATAATAAGGTAATTATTTCCCGTGTTAATGCAGAAAAAAATTCCCTTTTTCTTCAAGCTTATTTTGCTGATAAGTGATAATGAGAAAAGCTGGACTGTGCCAGTTTAAATCAAAAATAGCTTTCCTTCTCACTCTTTGCAGGTTTTTCTAAGGTAATACACATAGTCTTACAGAGATGTTCTTTCTATAGCACTTCACTTGCAACCAAAACGCTGGTCTTTAACTGGCACAGTGCTGGGTACCCCTGAGCTGTGCTAACATGCTGGAAGTGTCTGTGTAATGGATCAAATTTCAAGGCATTTTCTCCTCTCTTCCCATGTAGGAAAGCTCCCAACCAAACTGATAATCTAGGCACTGCTGCTTAGTACTTCTAAATATTTAATTGGATGTTGGTTCTGCCTTTTCTCTGCTTTATCCCTGTTGACTCCGTAAGTCAAAGCTGGCAAGATTTGTCTCAGTTATTCTGTAATTACAAGGCTTTAAATCTCTTTTTCTTTGAGTTTTACTGAGGCAAAACAAATACTCATTGACGTCAGCAGGACCTTATAGGAATAAGGGAAGAGTGAAAACAGCACAGTTCTGCAGCTGTGGCTCCCCATCTAAAAGATGTATAACTTAATAGATATCTTCAGTAGCCGAGGGAGGACTCGGAGTCAGAATTTGCCTGTAGCGTCAGTTTTTATTCCTTTGACATTTTTCTCATCTCGGGTCTGGTTTTAGTCGTGCTGCCATGGCAACATACAGCGAAGCTAAAAGGTATTCTAGAGAAAAGGTCTCTCCTCGCTGACAGGCGGCAGAAGGGGATAGGGACGGAGCTGCTGTTTGCAGCTGCGATAGCAATGCGGGAATGAAGGGGATTTTAAAACAGTTTTCTATTTGCATGTATTCAGGCAAAACCATTAGTGCAGAAGTGCAGCCTAACAGAGCATAAACAGGTGAGTTGAAGAAAGTCGTCTTTGCTTTGAGATGGATGCTAGCAGGATGACGACAGGTCAGCTTCACAGCAAGGACACAGACTCCATCACCCAAGTGATTTTCCTACTCTTGTCTCCAAAATACTGTAATCAGATAAAAATCTTCCCTAACAGCACTAACTTTTTAGCACTTTAGCAGTTGGGTTTGGTTGCATCCGTGTTTGCCCCGGGCACTTTGTTTTCAGTAGGTGTTTATGAAAATTGGACTCCAAATACCCTGAGTTTTTTGTGTCTTCTTGCATATGTTCAGTGCTTGATTTCTGCATGTTGAGAGCTGGCTGTATTCATCATGGACAAGAGCAGAGCCCTATTCAAAACCCTGCTTTTCTGTCTATCTTGCAAGATGCTGCATACCCTCAGCCTCCAGGAGAACGGAGAATTTGGGAATTACTGGTGTAGGTGAGGAGAATCAGCCTGGGAAGGAGAGGCTAATCCAGGCCAACTGCAGATGTGGGTTTGCAGCTCCCATCTGCCCAGCTCCCATGCCAACAGGTAGAGGATTTTGTCAGAACGGTTAGGTTGATTAAATACTAGAGACACTGTTCTACTAGCTATTCTGCTACACAGCATAAGGAAAATATTCCTATCATGAATGCAGGTCATTCCCATGGAAGTGTGTTGTGGTCAGCACAGGTTATTCCATTTGCTCCCAAGGGAAACAATCCCTGCCAGCAAAAGGATGGTTTTGTCTGAGTTACTGTGTGTGTGGTAGGGTGATTGGCAGTAACCACGGCCAGGCAAACAGCTTTTCTCCAAAAGCTTGTATGGAGGATGTAGCCTGACAAAACAAAGTATTGCAAACTCATGTAAAAAAAACAAGCTTTGAAAAAAAAGTCAGCGTGTTTCCCAATGCCATATTACTCCACTAAGTCACGTTGCATAAACACGAGAGAGACATTTGAAGATTAGTGAGGAGGAGGAAATCTGCCAGCAGAACAACTGGGCTGGATTTTGGCAGATGTCACTTCCGAGAGTAGAAGGACGGTGATTAGTGCAAAGGAGCCCAGTGACTGCTCCCCATGTGTGTGTCACCGGCCAGCCCGGGAGCCCGGGTCCTGTCCCTTCTCTTAGCCCCAGGCTGTGGCAAATGTAGCTTCGAAGGGACGTTTCCCTTTGCTCTGTACTTGCCATGCCCTAAGCCCTGGCAGAACCCACACGGAGCAGCAGAGAGCCCACCTGCCCCAGAGCTGCAAAACTGCTGCCCTTGGCTTTCCTGCCTAACACAGACCAAAGCCAAACAGACATCATCCAGAAGACACAGACAACACGATTTATCCTCATGTGCAGTGCTGTGTTCAGGTTTAAACACCATATATACCAATGCCGTGAAAGAAAACGCCTGGTCTGAGAAAAGCATCTGCAATTCTAATGCAGCTCACAATTCATATTAAAGACAACGTAGCTTTGTAATAGAGCACAGCAGTGAGTTTGGTAATAAAATCACGTTGCCTCATGACACTAATGAAAGCTATAGTATTAAAGCTTTGTTTATGCGGCCTCTCAGCTAGAATAGACTGCAGTATGCATCTTTTTATTCATTACTGCATACAAATGACGCTTAAATAAATATTATTGATATTAGTGTTTGTAATTCTAATGGAGATAGCTCTGGGCTCACTGAAGTAGCGGCTGTTATGAACAGAACAGAACCATCCCCAGAATGAAAAACGAGCAAGTTTTTAATTCAGATTATTCTTTCATGAATCCAAACAAGATTTGGATCATTACCTGTGACACTCGGGTTGCCAAAGTAACCCTGAGTAGCCAGCGGATGTTTGCAGACCGCCTGACACCGTCACCATGGAGATCCGTCCATGTGATTTTGCAGACATGATGCAGTTTCGGGCTTCTCAGACACACGGCAGTGAGCAAGAGAGGAATTAATTGTTGGTGAGGAGCGCTCCTGCAGCCCCGCTCTCTGTGTCAGGGCCTGCAGTGACTCTGGGCTGAGCTTTGCAGCACAGGTTTCAGTGGGCCAGGGGGTTGTGCCATGGCTGGAGGGGAAGGGTCTTGCCGTGCTGGAAGGGTGGGATGTTCTCCAGGTGTAAACAAGGGCAGAAGGAGATTCTCTGAGGTGGTGTGTGAAAATAAACAGCGATATTGAACCTAAAGGTGTGGAACTAACGAGAGGGAAAATTTATGGTTGTAGATCATAAACTAAATTGATGCTCTGCCCCACTGTGCCCATCTGGAGCTGAGGGACATTCCTTTATTTGGGTGCTGATCACCTTTTTGACAGCACGTGATGATAACAGCACTAGAATGATGGGCGAGTTTGACAGATTATACTGACATAACTGAATTATCTCCCTTCTAGCTTATATTAAATTTGTAACCTTGGCATAAGACTCTTTAGCCTTCCATACTACAGCCTCATGTAGCAAAGAGAGGGGAATGAAGGATTCCTTTGCTATAAACAGCAATCCTTTCGTACACCTCAGGGAAACCACCGTCACCAGAAGGGCGCTGTGCCTCCATCCAGTAAAGCTGCCTTAGCCGAGAGCGAGGAGGGGAAGCAGTTGTGTGCAAAAAGGAACCTGTCCTCTGTAGATGCTAATTTGTACAACAACCTGCGTTCAGCGTCACGGAGTCAAACAAATATCCACTCTTCTATTGCACCAGTGTCTTGCCATTATTGGTTTTTTTCCTGAAGTAACGTATAGCTTTACTAAAAACAGTTGATATAATTCATGATATACCTGAGCCGAACAGCTCTATGTAGGGTGATGAAAGCATTATATTTTGACATTTCCACTAGGAAGTTTTTCCATGGCACGTTGCCCTCGTTGTTCCTCTCTACTAAACAACCATTACTAACGTGCGCCCGAAGCCCCCAACGCGTTACATTGGCATCACAAGCGGTTTAGTGTTCCAGCTTTGCGGTCTCTCTCATTTTACTCCCGAGATCGGTTCCATAGAAGAACCAAATACAGAAGTGGATCATTATGTTTAAAATAATATCCAAAAGCTTCAAAATAGCATCCATTTCTTAAGCAGGCTGCGTTTATCTTTCACACCACGAAGTGGCACAGCAGATAATTAGCAATACATTTTCCATTTAGCTTTTCCTAAATTTATAAAGCACTAGGCTGATTTTGCCGTATTCTAACAACACAATGAAGTTCCAGAGACAACATAGCGTCAGAAAGCATTTCTGAGCACCTCAGCAGAGGTTACTGTTGGCTCTTGATTTCAAATGCAGTAGAATGGATAAGAAAGTAGAGGCTTGACCATAGCATTACACATTTGAAGCACAGTTGTTTGTTTCAGGCATATATTATTTATAAAGGGTCGGACTTACGTTCAGGAGAACACCTGTGTTCAGGAGCTTGGGTGAGACACGGCGCTCCTCACTGGAACTGCTGGGCTCAGCACTCGGAGGGCTCAGCACCGTGAGTAGAGACCTGGAATGAGTGACTTCAGGTGAAAAACCAGACAAGAGATCGGTTTTACTGATTTAACGTGGAGAAAACATAATGCTAAAAACAAACAAGAAGAAAAACGGGGAGAACATAGGAAAGAAACTAAGGCAGGTGTACGAGAGGCATTTCGGGAATAAAAGTCTTCTAATCAATTCAAAACAGGCTGGTTTTACACACTCCCATCAAAAGCTTTGAAAAGCCACTGTAATCAGAAGCTAACTGCAAACATCCAAATCTGATGACATGTTACCTGCGTGGTTTGGAATACTCCTTGTTTTCTGTGATTTTGAATGTGCAGAAATTATTTAAGTAAAATATGTTTTGTGGCCTGTATTTTTCATTTCAGTCTGAAGATCGTTTTTCCTCTCCGAGTGGTTACAGGTATTAACATGCTTAACTTTGTTCTTTTCTACATATATTTCACACAGAGAAATGCATTGCAAATCCGTGAGAGTGCTGACAGAGCACTTTGTTCAGCTTACATAGGTCATTTGTGGATAATGTGATTCCTAAAAGAGCTGGGTTCTTACTTGCAGTATTACCGCTGTATTATTACTACTCTATGGTTAGTAATGCTGTACTGGTTTAGAAATGGTAGTAAGAAACCAAAATCATCTACTTTATTTTAAATTAGTGTTGCTATCAGCTCGCTAATGGCTACAATAAAATCACACCGTGTTCCCAGTGCACACAGTGCTGCTGTCATCAGGAAGATAACTTATGCTGCTGTTGTAGTCTGTTTTCTTTTAGTGAAATGAAAACTTTGCAAATCAGATGGTCTGCCATATTAGCTAAAGAAAGAGGGAAATCTGTCTTTTGGAGCTGCTCTATCAATTGAGCCAATCATCGCTACAAGGAACAAGAAATCTTTTGTATTTCTAATACCGTGTTATTTCTCTTCAATCCCCGGTGCTAATGTGATACTACTAAATCAGCTGTTTTCTTAAACTGAGACTATGTAAGGACCTCACCTGCAGCCTGGTTGAAACCATTCCATTTGCTGCAGTGATCATTTCTTTTTTTAACAAAAAGAGAGTAGGTTAAAAATGCACAAAGAAAGTTTGTGTTTTCTTTTTGGGCTTATTTTGGTAATAGGTAGCGCCAAGACCTAAGTAGCGGTAACTTCAAGGTACACAATCAGTCTTTCTAAAATGATAAAAAGATCCCCAAATCCGATAGAATCAGCAACACTGAATGAATCATTATAGCAGCCTATTCCATTGGAAAGATTCCTTTGGAAAAACCCCACAAAGACCGGACACATCTTTTCCCCATCACAAAGCTCAGAAATAAACACTCACGCAAACAAAATACCCCAAAATACATACACCTGCCTAGCTGAACCATTATCCTGATGTGCTGAGATTTTCCTGTTAATTTCTTTGTGTTGCTCTTGCATGAACTGGCCAGGATTATGATATTCAACAGCTGTATTTTTTCCATCAGTGAGGGAAGGGTGAGCGGAACGTTGTGTGTCATTACCCGCTGTGACAGCCTCTCTGGGTTTGCAAGCAGCTCTTGGCACCCCCAGTTACTGTCAGAGTTCTCATTGGGAGTAAACAAGTACTGAGCTTTCTCAGCCCAGGTTTTCATAATCAGTCAAACCCACATGGAATTCCAGACTTATCCATAGTTAGAATTTCCAAAATCCTATTTTTTACCGTATATCATTATGTGCATCGTCTTTGGAAGCTGAAAGACGAGGCAGGTAAGTGGCCATTGAATTGAGAACCCAGTGTGCTTGGTCACTTTGCTTTTCCTTGTTTTCCTGTTTGTACGCAGGATTTTCAAACCACCAACTTTTTTGCAATACTTCTCCGTATAAAAGTCCTTAGGCTGAGCCCAGACTTGGCACAAGCTCCTCGCGATGCTCCGTGGGAGGCAGACTACGCACAGCACGTGACAAAGCAAATGCTTTTATACGCTCTGCACACAACAACCGAAGGCTTAACCATACGTGCATAGATGAGAAGGTTTTTAATACCCTGCCTTCTATAACAGGGAATGGTTTTAATATTCATGCACCTTGGGAAACAAGTAGTTGCAGTCTTCGTTGAATAAGTGGACTGCTGGCAGCCATAAACATAAAAATAACTCATTGATAAAATAGCTCATGGTCCCGTAATTCAGATATAGTGTACTGAATGGCATTGCACTAGCACACAATTTGACTAGCTGGGTAAGTAAATTGCAAATAACACTAAAACATACAGATGTAGTATCAGCTCTTCCAACTTGTTTCAGTTTTGTATGTATTTTTAGCAGCTCCATCTGGATCCCATAGCCGCTCTTACTGCTGTAAGTTTTATTGTTCCCCTTGCCTCTGTTTGCGTTTCCAAGCTGCCTGCAAGTGTCCTGGAAACCACTCCTGAACCTTCCTCCAGAGTCCTAAACTCGATACGGTGCACATGAAAAATGCAGAGAAAGCACATTGTCCCAAATTTGCCTTGCTAAATATGATATGGCACAAATTAAAATAAATGTTGCATACCTTGCTTTCCACGTGATGTTCTGGTAATAAATTGCAATGGACAGGCAAGTGTGTGTGCTGATTTCCCCAATTCTGTCACATCTGTGTTGGTTATTGATACTGTGCTATAGACTCCTAAAAGCCTAATTTGGCTAATAAGTTTCGTAAAAAATAATATAGCTGCTGCTTCTTCAGGGTCCTTGTTGGGTATTCTTAAAGGGACACTGTTCACAGTGCAAAGTCTTGTACGATAATTAAGTATTGTTTATGCTGTAAAGTAACTTCATTAAAGTTACTGTGATTTTGTGGATTACATTTAGAGGTCAACCTTCTATCTGGTGGGATTCATAAGGTTGTGTTTTCCAAGGTTGATTTACAATTGTGCCCTAAGCTAGGAAGTCATTGTGTTTTGCAGTGCCATTTTTCTTTTGTTCTCAGAGGTTTGGGGTTTTTTTAAGTTGGGTATTTACTGATTGAGGGAACCACTTGGCACAATTCAGGTTGTAATATTGAGTTCACCGCTGCCAGCTTTCAAAATAAGGCTGACAGATGGTAAAGACATTTTGTGCCCAGCATCCATTAAATTTAATTGGAAGTTGAAAGCTGTATTCACTTGGTATCTTTAATACAGAAGGAAGTATGAGAATTTTAGACATTCAGTAACGATCTTAGGTGCCTGAACCCCAGTTCAGGCTTTAAAATGTACTGTGGGACCCACCTATTCCCAAGTTAGCATATTGTTTCAAACTTCTGTGCCATTATTCAATAAAACTATGTCACAGATGGTGGATCCTATTAACATAAAACTCCTTGTCTCAACATAACCTGCTATGCCAGCAAAGAAGTGCGATGAGGCTATGGAACAGTCTTTATGTGTACATTTTCAATTCCTGAAGTTTCCCACCATGAAAGCGAGGAAACCTTTGACATCTTCCAATGATTTAATCGTGAAACGATCTCATTGAGTGTTCAGCACAACACGTGCGCGATGTCAGTTCATCAGCACTGAGTCTCATGAGTTCTGAACCTTCGTACACCAAAATAAACTCCTCCCCAGTGCGCTACTAAGAAGAGGTTTTTGTTCCCTTCTCACATGTGCCAATTGCAGGCCACTGTTCAATGTCTCGCCTTAGTGGTATCTGTAGGACACCACTTATTTCAAATTAAAAAAACTGAAATAAATACTCGCTTATACAGTGAGAGCCACAGTATTGCATTAATCACAGCCACTGCCAGGATACCACGTTCCCTCCATAGGAACACAAAAGAAATTCATTGAAAAAAAGCATAGGTCATGTAGAAAACCATTTCATGCTTCCAGTGAAAGGAGGGGTTCCTGACAAATATTCTGCAAAGAGGAAACCTAATGAACAACCTGTCACAATTAACTCCTGAGCCTCTATTTCTCTCTGCATCTCCACTAACCATTACTTTTATACCACATTAACGTTCTGTATTACACCGTTCAGAAACCGTCTTCAAGACTCCCATCCCGTTTTGGCAAACACAATGCAACAATCAGGCCTTACAGATTCACTAAAACTGTTTAACTCTTCATTTTGTTTCAAGCAGCCGTTTGAATGACCCTGCACATAGCGCGCCTTAAATGTATTGCTGGTTTTGGAAGGAAGGAATTCAGGCTTTTCTCAGTGCGTGCCTGAAAGTCATCGATGGGTTCTCTTATCTTTCTTTCAGGTGAAGGAGGCCATGCAGAGAATCCATGACCGAGGAAATATAGGAAAACTCATTCTGGATGTGGAGAAAGCACCCACTCCCCTGGTGAGCTCTACATACACAGTGCACAATCACACTGGTTAAAGCGCGGTAGCGACCTTTGCAGAAATAGCCCTTATGATGGTTTTTTTCATTCTGCTTTCTTCTAAACCCATTGCACCTAAATACAACCAAGAATCATAATTTCTATTTTTAGCCCAAAGTGAAATGCAATTGTAATTCCTAGAGTGCCAGCAGTTCGTTTTCTACACCAAACAGCCATCTCCCTCTCCAAAAGGTATCTGAAACGCTTCACATAGTACAAAATTCCTGTCTTAATAAGTGGGTTGAATAGAAAACAATACAGTCAATATTACTTCAGCATACAAACACAGAAGTGCTTTCTGATTCCCATACAAGAGTTGGGGTAGGAATTTCTGCAATTATGATACATGAAGTATATTATCTAAATACTTCCTTCTAGAACTGTTCTGAAGGAAGACGGCTGTGATGGGGCTCTGGTCCGCCTGGTTTGGAGCACTTAACGTGGTACGAAACATCCCAGAGAGCAGTGGGAAATCAAAGTCGGGGTCAGGCCCAAACGTTCACTGATGATGTAGGAAAGAGAAGTAAAAAAGACAGTGAAAAGCCGACTTCAGATCAATGCTGATGTATTCAGTCACATTAGTCTATGCTGTTAGATATTACCACCTGTCCAGTGAACCAGGCTCTTGTTTAGCCTCCAGAGACAAGTCAGACTGACAAGGTGAAGTACAGGAGAGTCTTGCACCTTTCCACAGCTTGTAATAAATATTCCCATGTGAAAACAACCAACCAACAACAAAAACCAAACCCAAAACAAGATGTACTCCTTGAATGCTGTCTTGAACTACACATTTCTGCAATTGCCTAGAACCTGTACAAACATCTTTAAGAAAATACGGAAACGCAGTTTCTCCCCACTCGTGTGTGATCCAAGATTTGCACTCCATCATGGGTATAGTCTGCCAGCATCTACATAGCCACTGCTTTCTAAGGTTTCATTGGGTTTTATATAGAACGGTTGCTCCCTGAGTTTTGCTGATACTACGCCTCACGTGTGACCAGATCCCATCCTTTAGTTGGCATTACAGAGAGTGTTACTCATTTCTGGAAGAGCAGATACAGAGGGAGTTGTAAACCAGAGGTCTCATACATTCTGTAAACTTCCTACACAATCATATTTCCTATCTGAGAGCCTTAATATCGGTTTGCTACAAGTGCACAGATGAGTCTGCTTGTGCACCTGTCCTGCAAAGCAACTTTCTGTCGGGTAATCCGCTGTAAGCCGTGCGGGAACAGCTTACCAGTTTAGCTGGAAGCGGTCTAGTGCCAACACATTTTGCACAGATGGTTCATTTTCGTGTTGCAACCATGTCTTCTTTCATTTTTAAAACCACTTTATCAAATGAATCAAGCTGAGATAAGAGTGAAAAAAGCAAAGCGAAAGGCACTCTGATGTCCCTAATCTGTCACCCTGCAGATGGCCAATGACAGCACAGAGACCAGCGAGGCTGGAGAGGAGGAAGAAGACCACGAAGGGGACAACGAGAATAAAGAGCGCATGCCGTTCATCCAGTAACAGCCGGAGGTGCTGGGAGCAGAAAGATTGATGAAGTAGAAGGGAACACGACTGGGAAATCTATTCTGTGCATCAGTGAACAAATGCTGTAGTACAGTGTGTGTTGTATTTGTCTGCAGTCAGCTGAGCTATGAGCCGTTGATCATTGTTGTTTTGAACTCAAGTGCCATCCTCATCCAGTGCAGTATTACGACATTCCTGTGTAACACCCCGTTTCCCTGTAGGAGTCCCATGGATTTTTCTGTTCCGGTTTAAAAGCCTTATTAACTTACTGTGTAATTTTAGATGGGCATCTCTTTCATGAAAATTCCAACATTTTGCATAAGGTGGGGGGAGCTGGGCTTTTTTTGCAAGTTGACAACAGTAAGAAGACAATTCCCCACTTGCTGTCTGGCACATTCTAGTAACTGGAGTGAGGATTTTCAGTTTGTGGATTTTCAACGTTAAAGAAGCTTTTCTTTTATGAACCACAGATAAAAGTTGCAAAACAGATGACTTCTCATTTTCCTCAGTCATGCTTTATCATTTTATAAGCAGTCCTATTTTCGTTTTCAAAAATACCTCATTCGCAATTGCCAAATCTAAAATTGTGCAAGAAATCATTCATTGAGAGACTTTGATTAGTATCGTGTAATCACGTTGCTCATCCACAACAGTAATTAAACATTTCATTCAGAGTGCCAACTATCTTGTCTCTCCTGTTGATCTGAGCTATCAGCCCTCGTGTTACAGGCAAATGAAAAGGTCAGCGAGCTGCTCTTTTTTGACCCAGAACTTTGTTTGCCTGTAGCAATTAGCGTTGTTATTGACACATCAACATTTTCCACTGAGGACACATTGATTCGTGTGCGTCCAAAATCCAAACCAATCTTAAATTTCATTTTTAGATTGTATTGGTTAGGATCACTCATCAGTATGCGGAAAGAAATCTGTTGGTGAAGTTTACTGCTCTGAAATCACTAACGTGCTGATTAACTACCAAGCTGGACCTGAACTACAGAAGTTAACCCTGTTGAAAATGAGATTTAGGCCTTAATCCCATCAGAAATTCTGCACGGGGATAACTTCAGGTGAGTCAAAAGCTCTGCTCCGTATGTACAGTTATGTTTGTAGTTATTTGCAGGATCAAGTATTCGCAGACCAGCTAGTCCTATCTACCTCCCACCAGTGCAAACTGTCTCGAAACATGACTAAAGTCACTATTTTTTCCATGTCTCTCACCTATTCCAGCAGCAGCTGCTCAGGTCCTCAACTGTCTCCTTAAAACAACTCTCTTAAAATTAACTGCAGTCACCTCCGGTAAAAAAGCTGAAGGAATGTCAGAGACCTTGTATAATGCCATATAGCTTTGAAATAATATATTTTTTTCAAAAGAAAGTATTTCCCCAGGCATGGGTAGTTGTTCACCTGAATCTACGTGTATCCTGTAGTGACAGACGTTAAAAATTAATATAGAAAAGTGCAGAGGGAGGGCTTCTGTGGCTTTTCCCAACGTGAAGGGACTTGTGGGTCTGGATGACTTTTATGTGTGGTTTTAGAAGATTCTCTTGTTGTTTCCATCTGTTTCATCTTGCTGCCTGAGTATCAACGTCCATCTCTTTCCACTGTACTCATGAAGTTGCTGTTCTAATACCAGAGAGTTGTGCAGAATGTCCATTCTGGAGGAGTTTCCCTTAAACAAATTCAAAAATAATGAGAATAACTGTGGAGAAAGATTCAAAAAAGCTTTTGAAATATTAATCAAACCAGAAGTTCAGTTTTCTCTCAGTGTTGATGCAGAACTTGACTAGATCCGATTTTCTTTCCAAGCCTACGCTTCCAGTGCCGTATCAGGCCCAAACAGGGACTTTATCCACAGGATAAAAATATATATCTATATTCAATGATGGGTTTCCATGTATTGGGCTTGCCAGTTGGGCTTTTAGGAAAGGCCATTAAGTTTTCACAACTCATAAGCTGACATTGGTAGGAAATACGCCCGATTTTGTTTTGCGGTTAGTGTGATGCTGTTGTCCTGCGACAAACCTTAACATAACTAGGAATTTTGATTTGATGCCAAAGTGAGCAATATTGCTGGTGACCTTTGAGCTGGCAGTAAAGCGGCATTCTCAAGGCCTTAAATTAGTAGGGCAAGCAGAATAGCAAATCCGTTCTTCTGTTAGAAACCGCAGTATGGTTGGCTCTACGGTTAAATTCCCCTTCTAGACAAATAAGGTGGGTGATCTTGGTCACGGCCACAGACACCATAGGGTCAACAATCAAGTGAAATAATTTTGTCTAGTTCTTTCTGGTTTTGTTAGCAAGGCAAAAATACTCCTCATGCTGATTCATACCAATTTTAGGGCCATTTTCTGGTCAGCAGAATGTCAGGTAATTGCGGTGAATGTGAAGGAATACTGGATCTACCCACGTGCAGCACAGATGAGCATTACCATCAGCAAGCTAAATTTTACTCTGTGTTTTACTGGTATTAATATGGCAAATATGAAGGTTACTACTAAAATGAATGGAAATTTTGGGGGTATCTATCGTGCAAGCAGGATTTGTGCTAGCAGAATTTGGCCCACAAGCCCTAAGAACCTTTTAGAATATCACAAGCAGTAGTATCGCGTCTGAAGTAGTAGAGGGCACACTACACAAAATGACGATGCTGAGACCTCTTACTGACCAAGTCTTACTGTAGTAGAAAGGAAGGTTTGTGCTTACTACTGACAGTGTTGTTTCAACAACTCTTAAGACAATTGGATAGTTTCTTCAAGTGAAACAAATTATTTCTCAATTTGCCTTAAAGGAACTGTGAAAGCTTCTCTTTAACTTAAGCCTGATTGAAGTGAACTGAAACACTGTTTAATTGTATTTGTTGCTTTAGAGCTTTTGTTATATTGTGCCTACAAAGCAAATTATGTTTACATAAAAATATAAATAAAATATTGAGCATAGCATTATCCTTGGCTTAGAGGTTTTATTCTAATATCGCAGTCACATTGGGGAACTGACTTGGAGTTGGTTAAGAGGAAAATTTTAGGTCTTCTTTTCCATTTTGGGCACTGAGGGATATACGAAGAATTTTTCATTATTCCATAGTACATCAAGGTTATGAAAATGGCTGATTGTGCTGCTTTACAGAACATTAACAATTTAAAATGGTGAATGTTGCCGTCTAAGAAATTAGAAGCATTTCCCAGTCACCATTCATGAAGGGTTCAGGGAAGTGTGTTTTGATATAGACAAACTAGTTTCCCGAATTGTAGCACTCAGGTTGTGCTGGACATGGGCTGACACACGGGGTATCCTCAGAGACACAGAAACAAAGCTACACTGAGGGAATTATCCTAAAACAGGATCCAAAACAGCCACCACCAACTAGCGAACAGAAAGCAGGAAGACATCATTTCATCTAAAAATCCCACTCTGCCTGGGTCTTGCTTTTAACTCCGGGCTGCAAGGAGGTGATTCAATTCGTAGGAGGTCTTAGATCGCCTCTCCTGAAGGCAATTCTTACGCTTTTTAATTCAAAGAACTGGTTATGGTTACCAAACCTTACAGGTCATCTCCAGCCTGTACTTGAGTACATGGCTCTAAAGGTCTCCCAAGCATGAAAGGAAGAAAGGCTTAATCTTCAGTTTAATATCTAATCACAGGGGACACGTTAGCTTTGGTTCATTCCAGTCATGCAGGACATGCTCTAAAGCCTCTAATGTCCCTGGAAAAGCTCACTTCAGTAGTTACTGCATGTGCCCTGTAACCTAAAAGCTTCTACGAGCACTTGTGGGTTGTGAAGAGGAGCAGAGTAAATTTCTGCCCTCAGTCTTCAAGTCTTAATATGCAAATAATGATCAGTGCATCCTTAATCACCAAGTCAGATTAAGGCTGAAAGCAAACAGCCTTTCCCAAACTGTGGTTACTACCGAAGCCCTTCCTTCTACCAGCTTTGCCACGGGGCCACCCACACTGGACTCCAATACAGTCCGACACACAGAGGCTGCTGCCAGGCAAGCCGGGGTGCAGCAGCTGCCTTGGTGTGCATACGGCCAGGTAAAATCAGATCTAGGATACTGTGTGTCCCTGGGCCTCACCTCAGCCTCCGTTTTGTGCTTCCCTTCTCATTTTCTGTGAGCTTAGTGGTCAATCCTGGTTGGTTTTTGTGTGTGCACATAACACAATTAAAACCTCCAGCTCCTAGAAAACCGTGGAGGTTCCCCCCGGGCAGTGCTAAAGTCCCTTAGTGTGAACTCATGCTTAGTTTCACCACAAAAGGAGCCAAAACAGTCAGTAGGCTGTAACTGCTGTCTGCATCAAGGCTCCTTTTTTCCCCAGTAATTTGTAACATCTAGGCAAACATCCTAATGTCCCTCTTTTAGATAACAGGTTAGAATATAAATGTAAATGCAGCTTTGTCTCCGTAGCCTGAGCTGTCACACTAACTGATTGCACTCAGTTGATCCTAACTAAGCCTTTTGTTTCATGTTTACCTGGGCTAACTCTGGTGTGGTTTTCTGAACATTTGCTGTTTGTAACAATGCTGTGTTTGGCACCTCACAACCAGGATGCTGTGCTGAAACTGAGAGCTCTTATAAAAATCAGTGCAAATGATGAAGAGTTAGAGGATGAATGCATGAAGGAAAATGAATCGTGTCTGCCCAATAGTAACAAGTGGGTAGAAGTTGTAGCATATCTTCCGTTGATTTATTTGTAAGCTTGAAAGGAAGAGTGTGGGGTGGTTTATTAGGGGTGTGGGGTTTGGTTGTTTGCTGGTAGCACTCTAGGAAAATTACTACTTTACCTCCTGAAGAATTCTGGGTCACGTCCACTTTCATCCCCCACAGAGCAACAAATTCCTAGTGGACTTAATATGGGCAGATTAACCCTTCACATACAGAAACATTTCTTCTCTTCCACAAGCATTTTGGGCAAGAAAAAGAAGCCAGGAACAAGCATCGTGATTGTCATGTCACTTAAAAACTGAAACGCCTGCCATCATAATACAAGATGAGCATTCCTTTAGAAAGGAAGGTTTTTTCATAGTTGTTGGTAAAAAGCATTAAAATGGAACTAAAGCATAACCTAAAAAGACAAAAGAGCACTCTTTAATCTTACAGCTTCTGAACACTCCTGATGTTTAATGTTTGGAACAGACACCATGAGCCTCCCAACAACCCTACGCAGTTGCAAAGTGAGGAGCCAGGGATTAAATGGACGGGCTACGAGACATCACTGGCATTTGTTAGTTCAGGAACAGCAGCCGCCAGCTCTAAAGGAGGGAAGAGGCTTGCAGGGTGGGAGCCTGCTTGTTCTCTTTGAGATCAGGAGGGCTTTCATCTGTCTGAAAGAGCTTTTTAATTTCTTTTTCTTGCTGAGATGCTACAATTACCCCCAAAGAACTGAGAAAAATTACAGAGGGAAAATCGGTCCTGCAGTGAGGGCTGAGGGGTCGGGGAACAGGCGGTGAGCGCTTCCCCTGGGCAGGTGCGCTCAGAGCTGCAGCTCCGGAGGGCTGGCACCCCCGGAGGGCTGGCACCCCCAGGCCACGCTGCCCAGCTCCCTGCCAGGCGCAGGGCAACGCACCCCCAGCCACAATCAGCCCCCCGCTACCTACAGCCCGGCTGGGAGCTGCGCTGCCACCGGCCAGGCTGGAAACGCGCTGCCTTCTGCCAGACGCAGCCGTATCCCTGCCAAACAGCATCGTCCTGATAAGCTGCAGGTTCCAGTACAAATCACTCGGCGCTCTTCTGCTGGGTAATCTCTGCAAATACATTTCCCACATGGAGAGATGTGTTTCGCTGGATAGTGCGGCAGTAAATGATGCAGCATCTCAGCTGCCCTACAAGAAGAGAGCGAGATGGCAGATAGGCTAGATGCATTATTTACGATAAGGATTGCTGCACTTTCCCCGAAATGGCTCGCCCTTGGGCTGGCCAGGTGCTGAGCTGATAACCAAACTGTATTTGTAAAGGCTGGAGGGTGCAGTTAGCGGAACAGCGGCTGGGGCATCTCCCGGTGACACACGCATCGTGTGGCCTGGAGGACGTGTCACATCAGTGATGCTTTCCAGAGGCTTCTAGCAGAAAACATTTGTTGCTGACATAGAAGAGAGATGATGACAGGTGAAGTGTTTTTCTTTAAGTCAGTTTGCTTTGGCAGATTATTTTTCTGTTTCTCTGGTGCTTTTTTTCCTTCTAGTGTCTGCATTTTATATTAAGGAATATTTTTCCACCGTAAAAAAAAAAGTCAAACCAAGTCTCCTGTGACTTGCCAAATGTCTCCTGGGGTGCATAGAACTATCATTGTGAGTTCCTGGACCATCTCTGTCGTAGACAGGAAAAATAAAATTAAGTGACTTGTCCAATGCTATATTATTGCCACTTAGTTTAAGGACTTATGGTTCTCTGGCATTTAATTATCCACTTACAAAAGGAATCCTGATTAAACTTAGCAGCTGAGCTGGAAATGTTGCTTCCATGGCTGAAAGCTGTGTCTCAAATCAAACCTGCTCCAAAGCAAAGGACATCCACAGGACCTTGTGGTGAATAACCTTAGCAGAGACCCCGGCAGCAAAGCCCCGGAGAAATATACGCAGCTGAGAGACAATAGTCTAATTTTTCCGTGCTTTCTCATCAAATACAATAGCTCAGAGCCTGCATCAACACTGAATATGGCCATTATAATAATTTCCTACTATTTTCTTGGTCTTCCTCTCCACGTGTATCTGCGTAGTTGCCTCATGGCAGGGAAAGGAGCCACCCAGCTCCCTGAACCACCGTCTTCTGACAAGCAGTGCCCGGCTCCAGCCGCCCGTTCTGGCTCATCCTCACCTCGTGGGTGGAACTGGGATGGCTCCGTCTGCAGATCAGATGGGAAACGGTGTTGCACACCAGGCTGTAAAAATAAGTGCCATAATGAAGTCTGACTGGCAAGAGACGCTGGAGCCGGACATCAGTGGCGTGTCACTCGAGAGGGGCAGCGCTCCGAGACCCCCCACGGGAGGAGCAATCCTCTTTAAGGTCTCACCTGAGGGATCAGCCTGCAGCTGCTCACCTGGAGGCACTCCGTGCCATTGGCTCTGCTGCCTGGCACTTGCTTTAGCCAGTTCTCACAGTTCACATAATTAGTTTCATTTCAACATGGTCTTTCCTCCAGCACATTCCCTGGCATTGTGGGTTAATTTAATAAAGCATACGTAATAAGATTCATATGAGATTTTTGATCTGTGTTTTATTCGACATGTCAGTGATGTATAAAGTTATTACAGAGTGTTCTGTTTACTAATCACCAAGCAAAACAGGATAATAAAAGGATAATTGCTGCAAGCTTCCTTCCTTATTCCCATTAAGATGGTAAATTCAACTCAAACTGGAATTAAATAGGGGTTTTACCACTGGCTTCTATAGGGACAGCATCAAGCTGATTAGTCCTCTAAACAAACCTAGTTGTAGCTGTAGTATTAAAAATTCAGGGAGTAATATTGATTTCCATGTCATAACTTTTTTGGTGGTGGAAAAAAGGTGATTTTTTTTTTTAATCCTTACTCAGTTCTCCATATTAAAATACAATATACACATTGCCAAACTCAATTATCTTTCTTGAGGATGCAGTATTGGTTTATACTGGTTTTATGGAGCCACTGGAGCAAGTAAATGAGGTAGGAAATGGGAAATCCTTGAGCAGAGAATACAGCTGCTCATCCACATTTGCAGCTGGGCTTCTTCTGACGCTCCGGGGACTCCGCTCTACCAGCCAAGCTCCTGCATCAAGTGCCAGGTTGTTTAAGCAGCTCAGAGATGTAAAGCAAGGTCCTTCATTGAGAGATGAATTTTCTAGCCCTTCTTTGGAACGGCTGTTGTGTTTCCCGGTCACATTAGGTCCCTTGTGGAGGGACTCCCTTGATAGAGGTCATTCTTTTCTTGCAACCCAGGGAGCATCTGCACCAAGCAGCAGCGTGCAGTGCCAAGGTCCTCAGACTAATGGAAAGCCAAGCTGTCAATTCCACGTAGCAGCATGTAGCCCTGCACAACCTGCCAGCTCACGCCTGGAAGCAGCCTTGCCAGCTTAGCAGCCCAGACTCGCTTCGGATCCAGGGCTGCACTGATATTCCTGGCTCGCTTCTATATACCCAGCTTTGGTGACCTGGCACCACTTTTCATCTGCATGGAAAGATGGTCCCTGACTGTTTTGCCATTAATTTTCAGAGGAGCAAAGGCCTCACACAGGCAAAACTGAGTTGCTTTTAGCGAGAACAGAACTCAAAGGAATTTCCCCTTACCCATTTTGTGGGTTGAGTACCTTCCGGTAACGTACAAGTCTGTTGAGCTTGATAAAGCCATAAAAAAGAAACTCTCACCACTATTTGATTGTCCAGTGCATGTGGGAGGGGAGGAACCACAGCACATGGCTGCAGCTTGAGCCTGCACTCACCAGCACTGCACTGCAGATGTGTATGGATGTGTGCAGCTGTATACAGATGTGTGCAGCTGTTTACAGCTGCTTGTGCAAAGAGTGAGGTAAAGCATAAGACTCGGGAGGTCCATGTTAGCTGAAGGGCTCTGGGTCAGCAGGAACCTGGCCCTGCAGGGAGGGCTATGACAACTCCAAGTATTTGTCCTGTGGCTGGAGAGCCACCAAGGATGGACATGGGCAGCGAACGTCAAATCCAGGCAAAGTTAACCTGTTTGCTCTCCCACTGCAACGAATTGGTGTCAAGCACACACGATCCTGAGATTCAGAGATCTTTAGAAGAGAAATCGGCCAATTTAATCAGTCAGATGCCCATGTAACTTGTGAAATTGTGTCACCTTGTTATGTAAACTGATTTAATCCAGGCAGAGCCCATAGCGTTATTTTAGGAAACAATATTGACAAAGCCAGCACAAACAATCTCCCATTCCTTTTGAAACCCCAGTTGTACAAACATGTTTGACCTGGTGAGTGTCTGTCTGCAACTGCTCTTCCTACATTAATGGAGCATCTAGAAAAGTACAGTCAGACTGAGCCTGCTCCTCCTCTGGGTAACACTGGTGTAAGGCCATACAACAAAACAGATTTTCTATGAGTATTAAGCAGACAGAGGAGAGCCTGGTCATTTTTCTTTGATGGATAAGCAATATAAAATCAGTACTCTCCTAATAATTCCTAGGGCACTTAAGACATCTGCTGGAAATGAGAATAAACTGCAGTGAGAATGTACATGACAGAATGAAAAATTCTGTGAAATTTACACAGGTCTAAATTACCTGGCAAATGCCAGAATATCTCCCATTTGAAAGTATTATTGGAAAATATTTGAATAAATAGCTTGTTTTTTCCTGCTGCTCTAGTTACCACTAAAGAATCCAATTTCAGTTTCAAAAACTTCAGGTCTGAATGCAACGTCTGAACTCCCTTCTCTGACGTGAAACGTCACGCAACAGACGTTCATGCACAATAGGCAGCATCATGTGCTGGGACTGAAGCATAGGCCAGGTTTAAGGCTTTGGATGGATGGATGTGAGCATCAGCTGCCTTTACTTACAAGTCTTGTTTAAAAATATCTTGCTTACAAATCATGTGTTGACTCCAAGTCCTCTCTAAAGACCTTCCCAGGACATCGCATAGTTTGTCAGGTGTGTGACCCTACCAGCTGCACATCCCCAGCTGCTTAATCCCGCACTATAAACCGCAGCTCAGGTTCTCTGGTTGCACCTGGCTTGTGGGGTCACAGCACAAGGAGGGGACGCTGCACGGGGCGGGATGCGCCTGGGACACGGAGGCTGATCTGGGAGTGCGACACGAGGTTCACACGTGTCCAAGCAGTGCACACGGAGATACGCGTCCAGCATATCCACAAACTCTACCAGAGGAATCTCGTTTTTGAGGAAGGAAAGATGAAGAGGAGATTTGTATCCCCCATTTGATGCCCAACAGCCACTTCTAGCTAGTTATGTTATGACATGAATTCCTTCTGTTCTGAATCCCAAAGGATGCTATGTCCAGACCCATAAGCCCTGCTTCTGAAATCTCCCTAAAGTGCAGCTGTAACTCATGTAAAACTGCAACCACCTTCTTACCAATTCCTTCAGCTTTCCATTTAAAAACTCCAGGGTCCTCCCAGACATGTAGTGCAGAAGTTGGAACATCCCTCAATTTCTGAAACAGGCCAGTCCTACTCATTAGATATTGCCAATATCTCAGCCAGGGTCTGTCTGCACTGTAGACATTTCATCTGGACAATATCAAGCTGGCTTTAGTGCTATCAGCAAACGAGTTACAGAACACATCAGAAGAGACAGGTAAACATATGTTTTGCTAGTCTGCACTGGAGGTGGTGCTGGTCTGCCTACAATACCCACCCATGACATGCACTGAGATTTCATGTCCTCAAAGACAGCAGCAAACAGGAAAGGTGGATATCAGGCTCCCTCGCCATGATTCTTTCTGCCCAAACTAGGATTCACTAACTAACCAAGACTGCAAAAAAGCCCTCACAGATTCCTGTATTGTAATCCGGAAAATATTAGAGACAGTGTTTGGAATGACACCTGGTACAGTGACAGCATATAACTCATCTGAGTATCACCAAAACACAGGCTGAAGGGCAGAGAGCTGGAGATGGGAAGGGGTGTTTTACTATCGACCTTTCACAAGAGGGCAGTGATCCCAGAAATGAATGTTATTTCTCAGTAGACATATTGTGCTGTTACTGAAAAATCACACTATATAGGTTATTTGTTTTTCCTTTCCACTCTCAGTGCCCTTGTGTGAGCATCTCCCAGTAGGTGATGTGTGGTTTGCGCTCCCATCCCATCATGCAGGGACATGCATGGTGTGCAGCAGTAGGGCTCATTGCAATATTTCTCTCTGCCCCCAGCTGCACTTCCCCAGCCTCCAGCAAGGACATCCCCCAAACATATGCATGTAGGTGCTTTTTTCCCCTCCTGACCTGGCAGCTAAAAACTTCCTTTACATTTTAAAGAACGGTGTTTTAGTTGGACTACATCACATGTTTTCCAACCCCGGGGCCTGGTGCATGAGCTGATTATGCCTGTGCATGGGGGTAGCGCTGCTCCTAAGGCACAGCAAAGCAGGGTCAGCTGCTCACGGGTCCTGTGACAGCCTGGAGCTGCAGAGCTGTGGTTTGGCTGCTCTCCCCAGGCCAGGCTGGCAGCCCCAGCTGAAGCAGCTCCTTGTCAGCAGGCAGGCACACCGGCTGGGGGGAGCAGCAGCACTGGGAGGGTCCCCAAGAGCATCTCTGGAGAATGGCCACAGCACAGGAGTTGGGGACCTCAAGGGTTACCTGGCCATACATGAGATGGGAACTCAAGAGCAGCGGCCTCAGCCCTCAAGCAGAACCTTCAAGTCCCCGGTGAAGTGCAGCCACAAAGGAGGGACATGGTCACACTCCTGAGGTCTGATTTTCCATCCGGTATAGAAAAATCCTACAAACATCCCCACAAGCCAAACCCTAATCCTCGCTCTGGCTGGGCAGTATGCAGTAGGCAAAGCTGCACGGTTGGTAACCTGCAGTGAACCTGCCAATGTGCAGGTCGGGCTGTCTGGAGAGCTTCACAGCGCCTAAATCAAGGCTTTGTTCAGATCGTTTTGTCTGGCACATGTAAAGATAAGCAGAACCTACCAAAGTTATACTAATGTGAAGCTGGAAAGCCTCATAATAGGGAGAATGCGATGATAAAAAATAAAATATTTAAAGGGAGAAATTAAATGCTTAGGATGTTTTCAGATCATTTCCAGGAAGGAAAAAAGACAGCACACATTACAGAAGGAAAATTAGCCCAACAGGTAATTTGCGTTTACAAAAGAGAGAGCCATATTCTCACACACAACCTGAGGGCTAAACAAGATGAGCTGTTGCCAGTAATTCCCAACATGGAAACTTTGCCAAGCCCACAGGAGCAGCATTTTAAAAGACCCCATTCAACTCTTCCATTTGCACCTGGACTGCAGAGAAACTGCTTTGCAATTTCTCCTGAAGTCCCTTGTCTTTAGAGATGATAGAGAGTCAGCTGAGCTGTAAACAAGTCTCTCTTTGAGGAGAGTTATGGTTTGCTCTCTTAGCACATTAAAACATTTACCTCTAAATAAATAGCTATGTCTTTGAGGTCCTTCCTGCCTAAAGAAATAGGCAATGACAGCAAAAAACTCAGCATCTACTTATTTTTGCTGCTAAAGACTTGAAGTAAAAAGGACTTGACAACTGTACCATTCCTTTGAGATACCTGAACACTGTGAGAAGGTACCAGTGCAGAGCAGCATCGGACATGTAACCAAAAATAGAGTGCAATGGCTTTGCCAACATTGCTTCACGTTGATTGGGTGAATTCTGCTGAATTCTGACTCTCTTCTGACTTTGTAGCTTGTAAAGCTGAGAAAATACTGCTTGTCAATCTATATTCACTGCTATTACAAGATAATGAAAGAACAGGTGAGAGTTCTCATAGACAAGATAACAATATTTGGCCTAAATATGTGTGATAGATGTAAGACAAGTCTTCCTGCTGCCTCTTGCAAGTTAACCCCAATCTCTGATTGCTAAGGTGAGACGCTTCGTGACAAAGACCCCAAATAAGAGGTACAAAGGCACTCATTCCAGAAGCTCAAAATATTGTCACGATTCATATCTTTAGTACACATCCCTTATTTATATCTACAATTCCTTCATTTTTTGAAGCTAGCATTTACAGCATGGGAAGTGAGTAGCACCAGGCCTGTAGGTTACAACAGCTGGGTTTGGAACTGAAAAAATATCACCTTGAGAGACCTATTTATTGATCAATCAGATTATCAGTGGCACAGTGCTGGGGTGAGGCAGGCATTTGAGCTACCAGCATCCCATAAAGACAACGTGAATGTCCTAATTTAAACACTCAGTGACCTTCAGTACAGGTCACTGGTGGGCAGCCTGGCTTTGCAATAAACCTGGAACCTCCTTTGATTCTTATAGACGGAGCAGACGGCTTGTAACCAGAAAATTTCCTTTCAAAAGAGCAAATTAGTGTGACAGGAAAAAACCTGAACTGACTGCAAAACCCAAAAATATCATTAATAAGTTTCACAGAACCTCACATACCATAAGGTCAGCCCTTCCCTTTTCTAAACACACTGTTTGTTTGCACAAATTTCCCCAAAATAACCTTGGTGTTGGAATGGCAGCCATAATCCCACCTCATACTTGGCTGGACTGAGATCAAATCCTTAAGACTCTGTAAGACTTTGCAAGGCCAAAGAAACCAAATATACAGTAATTTTCCAAGCATAACATACTCTGTGACTAGCAGAATTTTCTAAATTTGTTACATTTAATTGAAGCAAATGAAAATCAACCAGTGGATCTCATCTACCACTCAAGACAGTCGTAAAAACTGATGAGTGAGAGGTGACAAACCTTCTACTAATCTTGGTGTCACCTACTTCTGTTGGCTGTACTGGCTCTTTGGTTTGCCCCACTTGAAATTCCTTAGCCTGGCAACAGCGCTGATCAGTTTTCGTTGTCTCTTTATTCTCTAATGGGATAACAGTTACCCCCACCATAGAAGCTTCTTTTTCCTTCCCCCCACCAAATCCTTTGCTGAGTTTTCCACAACTGAAATGCTGCAAGAAAAGTTTGCTGTGATTCCAGTAGCAGATAGAGCCCAGCAGTTTCCCATTTGGTCAAACACGCCACACCACCATTAGCTCTGAGACCTGGAGGGGGCTGGAGAGCTCAGTAAAACACAGCCAGTCCACTAGTAATATATGAGGGGTTCTCCTTTCAACGGACTGAAGCATTAGCTTTCTTTAAAGATACTTTTTCTACAAGTCATGTTTAGTTGTAGCTCTGCTACTTCGGGAGATAAGTAAAGGACACTATCTCTCTACATCGGGTATTATTTCACATAACAGGAAATCACTTCTGCAGCCAGACCTATTTCAGGATCCCAGCCCAGCATCCAGTCCTCATCTCACACTGACTTCTCACACTCTGTGCCCTGTTGCACGTTCTTTCCACAAACCCAGCGGTGGCTGAGAATGGAGAGGAAAAAACAGCTGTATGAAGAGTTTTTCTGAGGCAGTTTACAGGAGCATATAAAGGTAGAACTGTCTGTGATGGGAACAGACTTTTTACCTTGAAGAGCCTCTGTGGAGAAACTGAAATAAACCTTTTACCAGAGGATGCTTGTGCCCTGAATGGTTCTGCTGTCTGAAAGCAAACCCTGTAAGGTGGGGAGATGGGAGCCATAAAACCAGGTGCCTGTGCAGTACAGCAGCGATGGCCTTTGCAAGGAGTTTCTTATCAAACAAAGCACTTGAAGAGTGCTTCAACCTGAACTGAGCACTTCCAGAGAAACCGTTATTAGTCTGTATGCAGAAGTTCTGCTATGTTGTGTAAATAAAAAGTGAAACCTCATGCTAGTCTGGATGCAGCAATAAAAGTATGAAACTATTGTATTTGTGTAGTACATTCTGATATTGGAAAGAGAAATAACTTCTCCCAGTAAAAATTACTTCTATCCACATATAACTGTGTTTACTCTCTGGGCTGTATTATATATCTATGCTAGTAAAAGCCAAATTACAACTCAAAATGGCATTGTAATGCTGGTTTCAAGACCATACACAGACCAGGGACTCACTTCAGTGAGACTCCAGACCTCCGGTGTGGTTCTGTTTCCTGCGTCCTCACAGTAGCACTGGGAGTTTAAGTCTCCTCAGCAACGTGTTGTGACTTTTTTCTGACTCTCCAGGCCACACACTGCATACAAGAAGTTAAACTTCCTTCCTCAGTTGCTATCAATTAGTCAGAAGTGTGAAACCTATTTCTCAGGTGCTCTAGACAAATTCTATAGTCTTGGGGTCTCTGACAACAGCTGCAGGGACAGCTTTGTGATTCAGGTTTTAGGAGTGAGGTCCAGCTGAGCTGCTTGCAGACGGCTAAAATGCTCAAAGACACTACTGAATGAGACGGATGAAGCTTTCAGAACAGTTTCATTTTGTTCTTAAAAGGACATAACATGGCACAGTCCAAAGAGCACAGGTTGTTACTCAGGCTCTTGGCCAAGAGCTCTCAAAATACCCAATCTGTGTTTTCTTGATCCTCTATTTCTATTAGGTTGTGTGCTTGCCTCAGTAGAGCACAAGCCTTTTGCTGTCAGATTCATTTCGCAGAAAGAGAAGAAAGCCTGTGTTAGAAAACTCGTGTTCTGAGGATCATGAACAAGCACATTCTGGTGCCGAGTCCTTAAACACCAACACATAAATGCTTGCTGACCCCAGCCACAGGTTCTGCCTCTCCCAGAGCCTGTGGGACAGCTCAGCTCCGTGTGAAACAGCTTCCAGGGTTTGCAGTTCCCTCACCAGTGTAACCCAGAATTAGCACTAGTTCAATACGTCAGGCTACAAGCTGCATTGGTTCAGGATCAGCTTCATGTGTAATTCCACAGCCTCTGAGAATGAACCATGCAGAAAGCTAACTAGAGGCTGTTATTGATTCAGCTGCCTGCCCTTAATTAACATATTGATGCGCCAATATGATTGGGATGAAAAATGGATCAACCCTGAACTTAGGGTTAGTGCTAAATGACAGATTAAATCTTGAACTAGACCCTTGCAAAGCTCTGTGTTTTCCCCTCTGACAGCTCTGTTTCAGCTCCTGCTCTGCTGGCTGGAGCGACAGCCCTTTCCACATTGAACTGGGGACCGCAATGTGCAGCTGTGTGAGTGGGACCCTGTCAGAAGCACCTCTGGTGTGCTGGGCTCTGCAGCAGCACTGGGGACTTGCATTGCTGACCTGGGGGTCTCCCTGCACAATGTAACATCAATATTTGGAAGCATGACCACTGAAATGGAGTTTTATCTTATCAGAACACATTTATGAAAAGCTTATTAACTAATGCTTAATACACGCTTACTACTTATAGATGATTAGGATATAGTTGGTTATTTGAAGGTATCCAAAACAGATTGTGTAGTTGTGTTTTATATTCTAAGTATTGGGGTTTAGGTTGTATGTGGGGGCTGGAAAAAGCCAGCATGCATTCACATCTTACAACAGCACATCCCTAAACCTCAGCTTTCATTTAATAAAGTAATAAGTCTCTTGCTGTTACCATTCTGAAAAACAACTGGCCATGTGAGCAGAATGTAACCAAGGCAGAGATGGCAAAGAGGTGTCTGGAACAACAGCTCTGAGGCACATGAGGTGTCCCTACCAACACCTCATCACCCAATGGTGACTTCAGTGTCAGCATTTTAAACAAAACCTCTCTTGGAGTGGGGCAGCAGCAGAGAAAACACAGGGTGAGAGCGAGCAGGTGAGGCAGGGCAAGCAAAAGACTGTGATCAACAGGCACATTATTCTGAGTGTCATTTGTCCACCAAAATCAGCAAGATGTCCTACTAGTGCAGCAATCCCGCTTAAAAGGCAACCCCACAAAATTCAACAGAGCCCAGGGCAAATTAAATAGATTCAAATGCAAAGTGCGCCCTGGAGTCCAGAGATACACTGTCCTGCTTCAAACACCTTGTTCTTCATTCTTCTTCTGACCACAGGGTCTGGACTTGGGAACCTTTGGAAGAGTATCGCTGTCTTTTGTTCCCCTGACTAGACCCTGCTGATAGAGCATACTGTTCCTAATCAGAAATGCACTTGTATTTATTAGGCATTTAGTAACTCTTTATAAAGTCATTCATAAAATAATAAATACGCTCCTCACATAATGTGATCTTCATGTGTGTATTTACTGTGTGTGTGTAGCTGCAGTAGGGGGTGACACTGTTTTTAAGTGGAAATAGGATCATGACCATTGTCATGACTTAATTGACTTGGGACAGAGCCATGCTGGCTGAGCCTGTTACCTTTGTAGAAGTCTTCTGGCTACCCCTCCAAGAGGCTGGCACACCAGGTGTCTTTGAGCATCCAGCTGCTTTTCCATACATTTCAGGCTTCAAGGTTACAACAAGAAGCGTGGCGATCGTTAGTGGCAGTCCCTGCTCTGTTCAGTGCTGGTACAGCTTCCGTAGGAGCAACCTGTGCCAGCTGAACTCAAAACAGAAACAGGCATTTCAGATGAGACGTGAGAACAAGGGGGTGCCTTATGCTACAGCCAGCTCGAGTATTAAACACATTTCGTAAGCAAGGAGTGCAGCCAAGCCTATCGCCACGCTTTTATAAAACTGACCCCAGTCAGTCCCTGCTGAGATGTGTCTGTGTGACTTGCTCTTGTAGCTGCTAAAGAGAATCTCTTGAAGCTTCTTGTTAAGTTCTTTAGAAGAGACATGGCACAAACTGGACTTAGGATTTTTCTGCTCATAAGCATACTGCTGCTGGACCAGACCATCAGCCAGGCTGCCAAATTCAAAGCCAGGAAGCACAGCAAACGTAGAGTGAAAGGTACTGGGTTTTAACTGGGAGGAGGGATAGAAGCTTACAGAATACACGAGTTTACAGTCTACTTACATAACATTGCATGAACCAGAAACTAACATTATACAAATGCTTATAAACAAAAGACAGTTGAGTTCCTATTATATCCAGTCTTAAAAGGCTTTTGTGTGGGTTAGCAAGGCCAGGAATGAGTTATGGACACAGAACTGTAAAACACTTGCTCTGTTTTGCCTGGTCACGTCTGTCAACATCATTTAGAACTGGGGTACAACTGAGAGGACTCTGGCTGATCATTCTTAGTTGTGCGGTTATGTTGACCAAGATGAGAATAACGGAAATTCATGTACATATGGTAAAAAAGAGCAGGCTAAAATATTCAGTCTCCTAGGGTTATTGTTCAGATTTTACTATTTGCTAATTTTTAACAGAATGTCTAATTTTTGCGTGAAATATTCTTCACCTGTGTGAAAAGTGCTGTGAAATTGCAAGCCAAACTAATGAGAAAAAATTAGCAGAAAAAGATAAGCATAGATTCCCAGAGTGAAGTTTACAGAGCAAATATAACACCGGTGAATGTTTGGAAATGTCTGGGTATTTAATTTAAAGACTTCTTTCTAATAAAAGAGGATGTGGAGGTTACACTAATGGCAAATATTTAAACTCTTAGTCAATGAAAAAACCTCACAGCTTTGATAAAGCCATTGTACAACACAGTTACACCGCTCCAGGGTTATACAGTTATATATACTTCTCCTTTTGAATCTCTGTGGTTTTAAGCTCGGTGTCCAAAGGACAGGCTGCTTACACGTCTGTTTTTCCAGCACATTTTTCTGTCAACCTTCCATTAATAACTTATGAACTTGAAAAACTTTGGCGTAAGAATGGAGCTCCTGAGGATAAGTCTCCCAATACTTTGTGAAATTCAGAATAAGAGTGAAGACAAACAAACAGCAACAATCCAAACCTGCCTTAGTGTCCCACTAAAGGCTGTACCAGGAGCTTGCCTTCTTCTGGGGTTTTTTTGCTTCTTTTCAAGTAGAGGGACATGGAGGGGCTGTTGTGAACTGAGACTTGCAGGGAACGGGGAACTGGAGTCCTGGCCTGGGAAAGCAGGGAGCTGTGGTGCTCAGCTGGGGTTCTCCCCAGGGAGAAGAGAGGAGCTTTCTGGGGTGCAGCTGGAGGATTGGGTGATGCAACACGGATCTGTCGGAACTGTGCTTTTGTTAGTTCTGCTACACGGGAAAGAGCTCATTTATTCCTCATCTTCATTACTGTGGCTTCTGGAAGGTCTGGTTACTGCTGCAATCAAATTGTCATCTTGTGCAATGGAAGCTTGCCTGCTAGTTGTTCGATGGTGGTGGGATATTATAACAATTAAGAAAAAAGAATGGAAAAGATACAAAAGCGGAGTTATGTGCAAATTAGCTTGTTTTCTTGTCCCACCATCTTGTTGGTGCTTTTGCAAGTGCTACAAAATGGTGATTCAGACTCAAGCTGTGTGACCCAAGTCACCAGGCCCTCTCTGTTCTGATGGAGAGAGAAAGGGGAGGGGAAGGGACATTCCAGCTCAGCAAGCTTGTCCGCATCCACTTGGACTGTGAAGCTGGATTATATTAGCTGCTCCTCATGGTGTTAAGCAAGAGTTGTATGCAACTTATATGTCTATAGAAATAATGTTTCTTTGAATAAACACGACTTGTGTTCTGCTATTATTTGTATGTCATTATGCATACACCACGGTGCACAGGTTCAAAAGTAAACAGGCACACTAAATAACAACTAGCTGCAATAATCCATGGTTTTCAAACAGTTACTAGGATACAGTCCACCTGAAAATGAGATTTAAACTACGAGGGTGAAAGGTAAAGGTGGGTTCCTCCTGGTCTTTATGGGAACCCTGCAAGAATCCTTTCATTAAGGAAGAGTCTTTGAAAGAAATCAAAAGACATCTCAGCAATGCAGAAACCCAGGGTATTTTGAAACAGCTTTTAACATGTGTGTGTGCATATCTATTAATCTCTCTACCTTTCTTTTATTCAAGAAAAAGATGACCTAAAGACGCAGATTGACAAATTGTGGCGAGAAGTAAATGCTCTGAAAGAAATGCAAGCACTTCAGACAGGTAAAGAGGCTTACATGGGTCAATGTCTTCCCAAAGTTATCACTGCCTTTTCTCCCTTCTCCACTCCCATCCCTCTTTATGATGGGGATTTGCAACTGGGAAATACAGCTCCTTAAGAGAGGCTGGAATGGTGAGACAAGTGCTGAAGGAAGCTTTCCAGGAAGATCAAGTCTGAACTAATGGCATACAAGCGACAATTCTTCACCAAGAGCAAGAACTAATCTGGAGCAAGCACTGCTCCTGTCTTTGCTATGCCCAACCTCAAGCTGTCATTTTAGGTAGGCTCAGACTAAAGCAACACAATGGGAGTTGCTGGGTTAGAGAGTTTAGATGGGCAATGAGTTAAGTCCCCAGCTTTGTTATGAACATGGGCCAACTAGCAAGGCAAAAATGTTCAGGAGAAAGGCTGAGAACATCCCCAAAAGGAAGTTGAAAGGACCAAGACTTTTTAAAGTGTGTAGTTTGCAACACTGAAATGTGAATGTTAACACAAAACTGAGAATACCCACTGTGAGTTCAGAAATATCCTGTATCGATGCACAGAGTCCTTTAAGTATTGAAATAGCCAGATGGAAATTTCCAAACAAGATGAGAAGGGTAAATACGTATGCACCTACTAGGCAGTTGTGGTTTTCCACAGCTGCTGACACAAATCTTGGCATTTAATCATATACAAAAGGGCACTGCAGGGGAAATTACATCATTCACATGAAACAGAACATTTTCCTCAGGGATGTTAATATCTGGGTTGTCCTGTTTTCCATCTTGGGTTACACGGAGCTTTTTGAGCTTTACAAAATATTTTCATTTTAAATATCTTGTAAGAAGACTTCAGAAGTTTCTCAGAGTGAGCCTGTGCTAGACAAGCAACTCTTGTTTAAAAGTAGTTCTTGTGTTGCTTCCAGAAGGAGCTTGAGAGTAAGCATGCAGTGGCTTAGAAATGAAACCAGAGCCAGAGATTTTCTATCCTCTAAACTTATTTTGAGCTATATTCTAAATTCAGACCCCACACTGTTGAACTGGATTCCAAATTTGGCAAAAAGACATCTATCACCCCTCTAGCTCTGACTGTGTTTATTAATGGACTTCTGATACTTGAAAAAGGAGATTTTTTAGCTACGGGTATTTCCAAGACACACATTATGATTTAATTTATTTTGCTTGAATTTCCTGATTCCCCTTTCTACACACCATGAAATGTTGCCACATGCATTTTAGCAACACGTAGTTTCTCCCTAAAGAGGGCCAGGCCACATCATTACTGCAGCATTGCTGAAGTAGAGAAGATCTCTCCAGTCCTTCCCATGAATATAATTTTGCTAAAGAATTCAACATTCAGCAAGTATGTTCATTACTTTTCCTTGCAAAGGACAGCATTTGAAGGATAAACCCTAATACAAAATGATGACCCTGACAACGCAGCAAAGGCATACAATGAATACCACAACTGGAAGTATTCAAACCCTGAGACACGAAGGGTAGGGTCCAAAGTGGATTTCCATATCGTGTTGATCAGATACATAATAACTTTTTTACAAGAAGAGATGACAGGAATTAAAAACAGATTACCGAAAACATCAGGACAGAAGATGTTCGTATTGTTTCATGACATATTCCTAATACAAGATGAGTTTAAGCAATAAATGAAATAATCTGGAAGCAGTCACATAGCAAGATTCTAAAAATAATTGTTACAGGGTGTATTCAAGGTTGTTGCTACCTTCCTGAGCTCAGAAGGGACACTCCTTCCGCGAGGGGTCTGCTCTAGTAGGTATTTTTCTTGGGAGCAGCAGTTTTTCACATGACTGCATTAGGAGAACTGGGTAACGGAGTTTAAGGATCACTCCTGCAGGCCAGCCCTCACAGACCTTGGCCTGGAAGAGCTCCGAGAGCGGTTCTGCAAAGCGATTCCAGCTACACAGCGCATGCCAAATTCATGTTCTAGTACATTTTGACTTTACATCAAGACTTCCCTGATCTGTTCCAATAGAGCTAAAAGCAAACAGATCTATAAAGGCAAAAGTTTACACTATTTGGTTCAGATTGTCACGCAAGTTTAGTAATAAGCATACACTTTTTAAAGTGTTTATAAAGTCACTTTTCCTCATTTGAATTTAGAGTTTGAAGGGATACACTTCACAGGAGAGACCAGAAACTAAGACTAAAGAGGCAAATGTGTACTCTTCCACGGGTGGCAATATATATTTGTCAATCATCCAAACAGAAATCTGCATTATGAATGTAAAATCTATATTTTTCTGGTGAGCAGGACATTTAAAATAGCACTTTTCTGTCCTGCTTTTGTTTGCTAGTGAATAGACTTAGTTAACGCATAACGCTTTACTTTGGCACTTAAATATTGTAAATCTGAAGAGACCTTCAGAGCTGTCTCCTTACTATAAAGCCAAGCATATATTTCCTGATGACCAGCTCACCTCTGCCAACAACAAAAGCCTCCATACCTCATCCATTCCATCAGTTTTAAGACAGATGTAAGAGCTTTTCATTTGCTGAGGGGCTTGTCTGTTTCATCCCCAACATACCTTTAGAATATTATGATTTTAGGAAGCATTATTCGAAGCTCTAGCCCAGGCTTTTACTGAGCATGCAAACAAATATCTATTCACAGTCTGTCTTCGTGGGACAAAGGCCCATAAGAAGTGCTACCTGGTATCGGAAGGCACCAAATATTTCCATGAAGCCAATGAAGACTGCATAGCCAAAGGAGGAACACTGGCTATCCCAAGGAATGATGATGAAACAAATGCTCTTCGAGATTATGGCAAGAGAAGCATGCCGAGAGTGTCTGAGTTTTGGCTGGGTGTCAATGACCTGATAAACGAAGGGAAATTTGTTGATGTCAATGGCATGGCTCTGCAGTACTTCAACTGGGATCGCGCCCAACCAAATGGGGGGAAGCGGGAAAACTGTGTCTTTTTTTCCCAGTCATCACAAGGCAAGTGGGTGGATGAAGTCTGCCGTACTGCCAAAAGATACATTTGTGAATTTCTGATCCCATAATTGTATGTACAAATGACCCTGGCCATGTTTTGGGTTATTAACATGCAGTGTTGCTTGTTAGCAAACCCTCCCACTCACACAGCGGCAAGTTAAAAGTATCCATCTCCTGCATCGTACTCATTCTTTTCTGAAACACAAGTTTTCTCTATTAATTTATTTTCTGTTCAGATGCTAAAAATGTTTACTGAGTGCTCTTACTATGTCCAGGGATATATATTATGTTTTCACCTACATTGTATCATATTTCGGCATGTTATTTCAACCTGATGTTCAGGTTGCTGGAATTTACCTCCTATTTCTGTACTTCATATCTCCACGGTAGGATAGTATTGAACTCGGAGCTCCAATGAATTTACTTCAAGTTTACAGAAGGTTGCTGTATGATGATATATATGTACCCATATAAGGTGTAGGGATCCTTACAGTTCCAGTGCTTAAGAGATACTCCAGGATTACATGAGCTCCTGTGAAGAATGGCCACCATCCTTATAGAGATTAACAGGATGGATCTGTGACTGAGAGTTTTACCTATGAGTTGAGGCAGCCAAATGAAACAGAAAAATCCGACGTTAATTTTTAAACTACATGGAGCTAAAAATGATACGTTGCTAGAAAAAGGGGAAGTACCTCTTCTAAAACATCAGTTAGTCTAAGCATGTTCGCTTCTAAATGTCTCAATTGTGGTTAAATATTACATGGCATTTGGAACCTTCCCATAGATGAAAGCAACCTGGGATCATACCTGCACCATGTAACGCCTTCATAAGATGTGCAAAAGCCTCCTCTCCTGCAGGATTGGAAAGAGGCTTTGAATTCAGACAGCAGCATTGCCTGAACGCACGAGGATGGATCCCCTTTCCGATCACAACCTCCCCGCCTGCTCCCCTCCCCACAGCCGGCAGAACGCCTGACCCACAGCAAGGAGTGCGGCCAAACCACGGCCACGTGCAGTTCTTCCCCATTTAGCACACATTTGAAAATGAAGTTAAACATGCTGGTCATTTTTTTGCTTTTCTTAACCTCTCAAGGAACCTTCATGTTATAAACTGCAGGTTCTCTCTTCTGTGAAGGAATTTTGTTTTAATATTTAAAGGCTAATTCCTACTTTTTCCTCTTTAGTTGTACATGATTTTCTCAAATTATGCAATAAATTTGCAATTGCTGGTATTTAACTGTATTAGTATTTTTGACAGCTTATGCATCCAGCTGAACACCATTCTTTCCCACAGCTTTGAAGACTGAAAAGGGGTACTGTTCTTGGGCATATTATATATACATATATATATATACACATACACACTCACACACTTTTTCTTTACTAGCATACCTACATGCCACAGGCCAAAATTTGGATCCCTGCTTGCCCAAGTGCTGTATGAGATGCAACTGTTCAATGCATCACTGTCATGTGTTTTAATTTAAATTCCCAGCACTTAATGCGTTGTAAAATAGGCCTGATTCTGAATCCTTTTACTTATCTCAAGTTAAAACAAAGAAGTCCCCAAATATCTCCAATTTTCTTTCAAAAATCTACCAACATTTACTGAAGTTGTGAAGCAATTCTCCTTTTACCTACTCTTCAAGATGACTACAAGTCTGCATTTATTTCTTATGGCTTTTTTGGCTCTGGCTTGTCTGAAATAGGTTGATATCTCAGCACCTCCTTACAGCTGCAGTCACTTTGAAAATTCACCACGAACTCAAGACTTGTTCAGCCAAAAAGTATCAAACTTTGAGGAGTTTATAAACTTATACCCTATTCAATCTATTGAAGCCATGCCTATGAAGTTGCACACAGGAATTAAAAGTGTTTATAGATATTATTAGTGGACATTTATCATCCAGTGGATACAGATACCAGAGAAAGATAGAGCTACTAATTTAGTAGTTTTTTACTTCACAAAGACAAACCTCACCAAACAGAACTCAGTAATGAATTTGAAGCTTCCCAGCCAAATGCTAAGTACAGAAAAAACAAAGGGAGATGTAAATAGGAAAAATGATGGAGGAAAAGCAGGTGGATGGGAGGGGGGTGTGTGTGGAGGGGGAACTCCTCCAGAAAGGCCAGCAATGGGAACAGGACAGACAGAAAATAAAGTAGAAAGGCAGCAAGGAGACAAACTTTCTTTTGTCAAATTAACTGCCACTAAGTTTCCTCTCAACGACTGAATGTGCCTGTGCAAAGTGGGCTCAGAGTGAGGGAGAGTATCTGCTGCCTGGTGGGCCTGCTCTGACCTGCTGCTGCACCAGTTCTTGCCCCCAGACCTTCTCTCTCTCCTCATGACATGGTATTGTCCATCTTCTCCATCCCAGCACATTAGGCTCTCTTCCCTACCCCAGTCTCCTGCAATTAGTTTCTGAAATCCTCTGAGGTCTCCCAGTGACATTTTCCCTTCAAATTCCAACTCTGGGTTCCTCATCTCTGCAAAGGTCACACCGGACTGTGCCGCAGGGACTCCTGCTCCCCAGTGCATCACACTCAGCTGGCAAAAGGACTCCAAGAGCCAGGAGTTTTGCTCGTGATTCCTGAGACTAAACAGGCTGGATTAAAATATTTCCCCTCCAAGTACTGCTGAGCTATTCTGCTCTGCAGGTGGGTGCTGTATCCTGGAATGGGCAGTCAGTGATTTCCCATTTGCACTGGACGCTCATCACAGTTCAGGTGGGAATTGCTGGGGCAACTGTGAGTTGAACGGGGCCACACTGCAGCAGCTTTCCTCTTCATTACTGCAAATCCAACCACAGAAAAAGCTCCAACACTCACACCTCGTGGTGTAAGAGGAGAATGCAGGATTCACTAAATTTGAAGTGCCATTTGAGTGCAATTACTGTAACAAATACTGCTTCTGGTTCCTTCCAATTGCTCACCAAAGGAAAAAGGTCCAACATAACATGTCCAAACATCTGCTGGCATGTTTTCAAGAAAACAGAAAGTATATATATTTTTAAAGACTTGATACTAATTTTCAATAGCGCCTAACATTCAGCTGCGAAACCTACACTTTTCATGATAAAGATTACCAAATTTTCATTTTTGGAAGAAAAGAAAAAATAAGGTTTTTGTTGTTGTTGTAGGTAGTTTTTCTGTTTCGTTGTTTGGCTGGTTTTTAGCTCAAGGTGTTTTGTGCACTCTATCTTGACAGACCAAGCAGTCATTGTCATAAAAGCCTCAAAAGTAGTGCCCTGAATGTATGATAAGACAAGATACAAAACCTAATGCACTGCAGCATCCCAACAGGTTAAGTAACACACAATTTTCTCCCTACTTATTTCATAATTATATTTGTCCTCCTACCTCACATGTGATGCGTCCACAGATTTCCCCCCTCCTTTGCTCTACCCCAAGGGAGAACTCATTCTTTCACCTTCTTGACCCAAAGGAAGCCAAAGCTGAGCGTGGGCACCCAACTGACAGAGTTGCCACCCCAACCTTTATAACCCAACAACAGAAGATGTGACACTCAAGTTACCCTGTAGGGTGGCACAGGGTTAGGTCACCATTCCCCGCTCCATCCCTAGGCAACTGATCTCCTACTAATGCAAGAGGTTGGCCCTTGTAGCACTCAGATCACTTGACTTCTGCCTATGTGTTTTAGCAGCAATTCATTCCCAGCATAAGAGCTCTTAGAAGAGGTAGTTAGGAGGAGAAACTCTTTCATCCTGTCCATTACACATGATATACACTCAGTATCACTTGGTCTGGCTTCAGTTCTGCTATGTCTTGCAGGGTTTTTAACAGCTCAGCTACATTCCTTTCTCTCTCCTTCAGCTCTGCCCACGTACATTAAACCAGGGTGAGGACAGACTGCCAGCACCAGTACCCATCCAGCTGGGAGCTGAGCTGGACTACAGAGCTTCTCGGTCTGTCCCTGGAGGGCAAGCTCAGACAGCAGCTGAGAGCATCTCCCAGGCTTTCCAAACCATACAGCAAAGTCCAGGGCTTACTGATTTGCCCCCAACCTTCGTTAGAGAGCTTAGGGGGCACTATGAAGCTCAAAGCAGAGCAGTTTGGAGTAGAAGGAACTTACAATTCAAAGCCAAGCCCAGAGCTGACCCTACACACAAGAATTTAAGCACAGTGCTTGTATTTACTGGTATTTTCACCTTTTTCCACCTTTCCCTCTTAACTTCTACTCCTTCCATTTACTTTTCTCCATGTGTTCTCATCCACAATCTTTAAGCATGCACATTAACCCCCAAGAAGAAGGATTTTCTAGGAGCAGAGAAATTTGCTTCTGTAGCCAGGAATATAATTTAAAAGACTTTAAAGTTCTGCTCTTGAGTACTCACCATAGTACTCATGCAAAATACAACCTTGTTAAACTCCTTCCATCCACCAGCACCCTCAGCAACATCCTACTACCTTGTGGGGCACTCGGTGTTCCTGAGGCACTGATGTTGTCCCAGGAAACCTAGACCAGTTATGATGTCACTTGTTGCTATGTCACAGGGACATTGATTTGTCTGAATTACACACACTGCAACTGCCTAAATCCAGGTAATTACTAAAGGACAGCAATTGTGTCTGCAAACAACATGAAACAAACTCAGAGGCTCTTACCTTTGAACAGCAATGAGCAGGGGTGATTCCTCTGTAGGAGCAAAGAACCTCAACTGGAACCTCTGCTCAAATTTAAGCTCAGCCCAAGCTCATTAGCATACATCAAGCACCCATCCTCACCTGAATGCTTGGGTTTCAGTGAAAAGCTTTCAGCTGTGTTTGAGACATAGGTTGTCTGATGGATTAATGTGTGCTGTGGATTTCCACGGTGGAAGCTTAAAAATGGAAAATAGTCAAATATTTCCTAACTAAAACTAACTGGAAATCCATTAAAATGCTGGAAAATGGTTTTGAACTTTGGCTTCCTTGGTCTTACTCTCCAATTTAAGCCTTCTTCTGGGATTAAGCTAGCTCTGCAGAACATAGAGATGGCTGTGCTCTCGGGAAAGCTGCGTCCCTTCCGCTGTAGGGCTGTTTATGAAATGAGAAAATCCTTTTGTACCAGACTCCAAGGTAGGGTTTGGAGGATGCAATCCCAGATGAAATTTCTGCATCCCAGCTGGAAGCACCTTTCTGTGCTCAGCTGACCAGGCATATATGTACCTAGGCGAGCTCAAAGCCTTCAGTAGGAGCTGGATTAGCCCACTGGGAGCAAGAGGCTGCTGAGCACAGGACACAGATGGGGGTTACATGCACAGCTACCACCTGTACATGACAACCTGTTTGCTTGCATCACAGGCATGTAGCTTCCTGCCTTGCAGCCTCTCTGAGGGGAAATGTGCTATGCAGAAACAAAAGTACTCCAGGGCGCTTGCTTGACCTCATTTGAACTGTGCAAGAATTGTCCCTCTGCCTTTGGAAAGAGGCAAATAGTCCATTTCAAGGAGTCCCAAATCTTCTTACTGATCTCTATCAACATGTGAAAAAGGAATATCTGCCATGAGTCAGGCCAGCCCTGCTGGTTACCAAGTAACTTGCTGTCAAAGCTGCTATTTTAAAATAAAAATGCGACGCACAACCTCAGATTGTTTGTATTTCCCCTAACAGCTGTGTGACTGCTTACAAATAGAGGCAGAATTTGGCCTCTGCAGGCTTAGATAAACCTCTAACTGTTCCTGCATTATTTCTGGAAATAAATGGGTAAGGCACTATCATGCACACTTTCTTCTTTAAAGGAACTCTGCTTCTGTTCATTTCTTCCTCACTGTGGTCTGCACTAACTCCTCAGAGTTTGGAAATATTGCCTTCTTTATTGATTTTCTATTTACTGTATAGGAGGGTTTTTATAGACTTTCTCTTACAAAGCTTCTATAGCTTCTCTTTTCTTGTTAAACTCCATCTTGTGGATCACTTTAGGGAAGGACAAAAGCAGTACTATATCTTGGAAGCTAAATGATGGGTACTTTAGAAACAGTTTATTGCACTGATAAATATAACATCAATCTCACTTAGTGTTGTCTAAACAAAAGATAACCTCCCTGGAGTGATGGTCTTGATAGAGCACTCCTCATCCCAGCCAGGTTTTAGGGAGGATGGGATGGCTGGAGAGTGTTTTAAAGCTATCTCTGGTGTCTCAGGTTGCAGCTGTCTATAGGCTCAGAAACACAGAGGGCACAGTGTCGCGCCGTGCCAGACGGCCTCTTGTCCTCCTCAGCAGCACCTGAGATGGGGGTACAAATGGCCAAACTCACTTGCTAGGAAAGAATAGCCCAGCGGCTGGGGTGCACATGGAGCTTTGCTTCTGCCTCTTTACCCTGCCTGTGCAGAAAAGGAGGAGAAATTATAGTACAGCGGTTTGAATGTAAATAATCTAGTTTGAGCAAACTCGTAACACCTGTGGTTTCTCTTGAGAAAATCTCTTTATAATACTCAGAGCATTACTTCGGCTTGTATTTGCATCAACTAAGTAGAAAAGAAGTTTAAAAACTTTTTTTGGTAGTGAATGAGCGTGTTACTGATACAGTATGGTCAGGTGCCTGTGGATGGCACATTTAATTAGGCTGCCTGTAAGATACGTAGTTTCAGCCCTAAAACATGAGAACATGATACACACACTAAAGCACTGTGGTTTATTTTTCTATGCTTATGCAGAAGCGATGTGGAAAATTCCACAAACATAGATCCCTTCTGTCAGGATAGCCAAAGATGAATGTAAGTGTAGTTAAAAAGAGAAGCAGCAGTGCAGCAGGGACAAGGCTCTAAAGATGGTTTAGTTGATAAAGTAAATGATGCACTTTTAAATGAGCTCTCTTTTCTCTGTACTGTGTCAGAGCTACCAGAGCTGCTAGTAATTAATAAGCCCTTTGAAACTAAAGCCATCTCTGTCTCTTTAATTTAGACAAATACAAGGAAAAATAGCTTTTCCAGGGATACTGAACCCCCTCAGTAGCACAGTGGCATTTCTCTTTATTCTACTGAGGTACTACTTTATTTGTCCATGTAATGGTAATCATTTTGTAAAAATAATATGTACATCCTTAGGGAAAATGGAGCAGAAAGCTCCTAATGTGCTATTATTATGACAAGACCCGAAGTTATTTAATGTGAATGCAAAGACACCTGTTGAAATCCTACTCTTAGCACATAAATGCAACAGTACAATCCACTTTAAGGCAAGCGTTTTCAAGTGGTCCTGCAGAACATGGCTGTTCAAAACATGGTGTTGCCAGGTCCTTTTGCTTTTTCAGGAAATTCAGCTCTAATGAATAGACTCATTCCTGCTTCAGTAACAGTGATTTTTTTTTCCTTCCCAGTGAAGAGAACAGAAGTGGAACCAGGCTTAGTGGTGTTTGCTTTGGAGATGTATTCACAATGAAATCCTTCAGTCCACTCAGGGTGCAAAGGCCTGATCTGCAAACTATTGAAGGGAAGGGGCTGATTTCCAATTTGCTTCCACAGACATTGGGTCAAAACAGGAACTTGTTATTCCTCTTCCTTTTTTACTGGTTATCACCCTGGTTTCATTTCTGGAGGTGTTTAGACTACTAAATGAAGAAATGAGCTCAAGAAGGAAAGGGGTAGAGAAAACCTGGATTTTTTTCCTCTGATTTTCCCAGCCCCAAAGTGGCTTGAGTCCTCAGGGGTATCTCAGTAGCAAAAGATTTCATCTTTCAGTGTAGCATCAGCACAGCAGCATCCGTGAGTGGTGGTTGCCCTAAATACTGATGCCATCTGCTACATTGCTGCTGTCCCTTGATAGTGCCTGCTCAGAAATCTCTGCTGTGAGAACGACCCTCTTGCCTGCTCTGCTGGGACCCTGAAGGACCAGTTGGTGGGCAAGATCAAGGGGATTTCAGGGGAAGCTGCTGCGTGCTGCGGGAGCTGTTTCCACCCCGCTTCAGCACTCCCTCCGTGCACACAGCACTCACTGCCCACCCGCCAGTGGATCCCAGGGCACCGGGAAACGCAGAGCTCCACAGCAGCTCGCCCCCTACTAGCTGAGCTTTTTCTTTCTCTTTTCTTTGAGGTTATTTCTTCGTCCCCGGGGTCAGCAGTGACCCAGAGGTGGCCGGGCCGAAGCGCTGGCGCTGGGCGCCGGGTGGCTCCGGCTCCCGAGCAGCAGCCCCGGCCCCGCGGGCTCGGTGCTGCGCGGGCGCTGTCCGCCCGCCCGGTGCTGAACCCGCGCTCCCTGAAATCTGTTTTTGATCAGTTTCTCTCCAGACAAAACGATATTTAGCATCTATTAGACATGTTGGTGGGAAAATGTATCTCTGCTAGTCCTGCTGTCTGCTTTTGGAGGAACGGAGAGCAAAAAGAGTATGAGAAGGAGGAGAAGAGGAGTTGTGGGATTCTTGAGAAAGGAAAGAGGTAAGGATTAAAAAAGCAAGCTGTTTCCTTAGGGCAGAATCAGCTTTCACCAGAAGTGCCCAGCAGCTGCACAAGTAGTCTTTTTCAAAAGGTGACTGATCTGTTTATTTTTTCCGTATATGCAATCAGAGTTATTTATTCTAACTTAAAATACTAGCATGTCCTGTGTTTAGGGCTTCCTTGTGTACATGGTAAAACAAAGTGTCTGTTCCAAAAAATTTACAATCTAGATAGACAAAAGGGAGGTTAATATCCCCATTTTACAGAGGTGAAGCTGAAGCATTAAGAAATTAATGGCTGAAATAAAGCATCGTCAAACAAGGAAAAGTTTTCTTTTTTGAGATCTTCTGGGCCCAGTATCTTAGGCAGTAGGTTTTCTTTCTTTCCCAAGAGTCAGACCTGTGGTGGTTGATGAACTACAATAAACATGTACCTGCACTCCGAGTGCAGCAGTTGGGTGTGCATGTGTCACACAGGAACTGACTGGGCTGAAGGATCCGGTTGCCAGAAAACAAAGATGTCAGCTGGGAGAGTGAGGAGGGCAGGACCATTCCCGCCAGAACTACCCCATCCTCTGACAGAGACCCTGAATTTTTCTCCTATGAAAAAGCCTATATCAAGTTCACTTTATTTTTGGCTCTTGGGTCAGGTAATGCTATGCCAAACATTCAATTGATAAATATTATATTTCATATTTACCCCACTAGGTTTACAGTAATTATGTTAGTGTGCACTACAGGATCAGTGTAGACAATAGTGAGTTATTGTTGAACTTCTCTATAAATCTAACATGCTGTTAAACTAATTATCATCATATATTTAACTGAGCAGGTGGTCTAAGCTAGCTAAACCAATGTGAAAAATACTGAGATTAAAAGCATGAAACAAACTGTGGCTAGTATCTAATTAAGCAGGGAACAATATGGTGACGTGCAAATGTGGATACTGCAGGCAAATTGATTTTCAGAAACCTCGTCAAGTTTGACAAGGAAATTCACTGTAATCAACTGATGACTAAGATATTTGTCTTGGCTTATACACTTATTGTACTTTTATAAAGTTATACCTTTAACTGGCTAGAGAAATGGAAATAAGATAAAACTACCCTGTTCCTATTGCAAATATATTCCATACATGCTACACAAATGTAAACCATTTCACTTAAAAATATGGCTAATGCGAAGATTTAAGACTGTGTAGTCTGTAAAACAATCACATATCAATATCCTTTTGAAAAATAATTTTTCAGGTAATTCTGTAAGGAAGGATTTATCTTGAGAGTGGCAAGAAAACCTTGTGATAATGGATGGATTTTGTGGACAATCCAGTTCAGTTCTTGGCATCAGCCCAGATCACATTGTGGAATCTCGCAATGCGTATGGAGCAAACACAGCTTTTGAGATCAGGGACAGGTAACAAAGAAAACAGCTTTAGCTTTATTTTGTGTACTCTGCTACAGAGACACCGTGATGAATGGCAAACAATGGGCTCATAGGGATTTTACGAGCACGTGAATCTTCCCAAAGTTTTGTCTGCACAGCACTATAATTTTTCCCATAATATTTTTGCCAATAGATTGCAATTAAGTAACATCCACTGGATCTTGCTGACATAGCAGGGACACTAGGAGACTTAATGTAGTCCTTAACCACCAGAAGACAAGCTTTGCTGCCTTTTTTCAAATGTTTAAATCCAGATTTTTCATACTTCATTAGATGCCCTACTGAAACTTGATATTCTACTAGTGTGAAATTAAAACCAGATGGTTTCCTAGGAAATATAAACTGTATCTGCATGTATGTATGCAGCTGTTCAATATTATCAATGACTGGCATCTAAGTCCTTGAGTACACTTCTAGTAAGAGTCAATAAATAAACTGTTAATGGCACCTTACACGAGCATTGTGTACCATATATCACTAAGCCTCAGTCTAGAGCAATGATGGTTTTCCAAACATTACAAGGTAGCCTGCAAAACGGTCTCTCTCCCTTCCAAAAATTGGTGTCACAAGCAATCCTATGTACATGAGCAAGCCATCAAAGAAAAACAAAAAGGGATATGTTAATACGAATAATAAAATATCAATTCACATGAAACACATTGTAGTAGTGACGCACAAAGCACTCTATTTCTACAAGAGTAGGCAGTCAGCATTTTTTCAGGATAGTAGGTGGCCTTTTTGTCTTTGAAAAGGTTGGAAAGTGCTCTAAGCACATCAGAAGTGTTATAAGCAATTGTTGGTTGGCTGGTCCGTGTAATAGCTGTTAAGCACTCTGTAACCTTTAACACATTATTTATAAGTGTTAATTAATGAAAAACATCTTTTTTGTTAGCATGCTGCCAGCATTACTAATCCAGTCTCAATATCATGAAAGACAGATACCCCCAATAGTCTCATTCAGCTTTCTTGGCAAGTAGGAATAAGTAGGAGTGAATAAGCAAGGCTACATATGAAACATTGATTAGAAGGAAATTATTACCATATGAATTGGGTAATTCTACTGAAATATTAAGGGAAGGTGATAAGAATAGAATGTTCTGGAGACTCTGCCAGTTTCCTTTCCCATGCACTGCACTAGTAGTATGGCAGTGTTAATATATTCAGTCGTCAAAAGAAAAGAGGAAAAGGCCATTGGTGAATAGGCAGGGAAATGTCAAAGCTTTACGCAACCTGCAGATGTTCTTCATTATACAGGATACAAAGACTCTGAGAAAGGAGCTTGTTAGTAAAGCTGGGTGAATAATGGGTTGTCTGGTTTTGTGGTCAAACCGAAAAACCAGGAGGAGAAAAACTATCAAACTAAGCATAAAATTTTGAGGATTTAAAAAAAAAAAAACGTATTTTCTTGGAGGGAAGAAAGATTGGTTACAGGGAATGGAGGGGTAGGGAGAAAAGAACAATAAAGTGAAAAGCTGATCTCTGATTAGCTCTGCTTGGTAGCCGTTGTACAAGCTGGCTGCTCCAAAACAGCTGATGAGAACAGACACTTTTTCCAGGATAGCATTAATAGGTTATGTCTATAGCATGAAATCCTCCAAGTTACATGTCCTGAGACAGCTAGACATGAGCTTCCGTTTGGAAACCACGTAGTTACTAGGCATGGAGCTGAGGAGCTCTGCTGAGAACAACCGTCTGCTTCAGATGCTATAGGTGCACCTCTCGTCTTTAAACTACATTCAAGTAAGTGAGAGCACACCAACTACCATACGATGTGACTTTTTCACAAGTCTTCCTTAGCTGCGATGTCAAGCAAGCAGTATGAAAAGGTGATTTTAATATTTTCTTTTTCTCATGATACTCTAAACTTTGCTGGAAATATCTTGGGAAGGTAAGAACCTCTGCTTTTCTTACTTGTGCTGCTTCTCGCTTGCTCAGCAGTGATATGTATACTACATACGCATCTCTGCTCCCCCTCTTACATCAGGAACTAGGAAGTGTCCTCACATTCTTCCCTAAGATCCAGATACAACTGAATTTTATTAAGGAAAAAGATAAATAGTATCTTATCAAACTCTGCTCCCAAAGAAATCATACTTGTGGCTGGAAGCTAATGCATAATGGGAAAAACATTCAGGAATTTGGTCTTTAGCTGAGACAACTGAGATCTGCTTCTTAACACTGTCATACGCTACATTTCAGTATTCCAAACCCTTGTTGAATATTTGTAGCAGAAGAGCTCCATTAGAGCCTTGTGTCCGGCTTAGGGATACAAAAGTGTGTGTCTGAAAATCTTTATTAACACATTTTGAGGCATTCATTTTACCACCAGAGTAATTGTGAAGAGTTTTGTGAATTTGATTGGAGATTTAAAATGCTGGATTCTCGCCAACTACAGAACAGAGGCTCCAGCACAAAAATGCTCCGTGCCAAGAAAAGCAATTTAAACATGAGTAATGAGGGCACATTGTTAACCATTAGTTTTTGAAGATCTATTTTTCATTTTTAAATGTTGCAGAAGCACAGGCTATTTTTGGAAGTAACTTTCCCTTTGGTCCCCCTTCAAAACCACAGAACATACATTCTCATTCAGTAAGGAAAGGTGAACACCTTAATTCAAACACCTTGTACAATAAAAGCTAGAGTTTCAAGGGAACCCATGACCAGGTTTTTAAGAGTACATTCAAACTCAAAACTCAAGGTTCAACAGCATTCAGCACTCAATAACTTACGCCCTTTTGAAAATCCAGCTACTTGGTGCCAATATGAGGTTTTAGCCATGTGAAATTTCTCCTCCAATAGCGACATACCATTCAGAGAAATACACTGTGTTTGCCAGGTCATTATGTAACGTTTGAAGCTGAATCCAGCATATCCATTAATGTGGACTTCCACAAATACGTTTTGTTCTCATTAGATCATCTTAACACTAAGTTAGTAGATTAAGCAACTGTGACTGCTTTTTTTGTAGCTGAATTACAGAATCAGTAGATGTCGGGAATGTAAATGAATGTACTGCTCGCCTTTCACTGAATTCAAATTGATTTTCAGGCAGGATGAAAATCGGCTGAAGGACCATAAACAGAAGATAATAGACCACTGAGGAGAAGTACCCAGTGAAATACCTCAGGGATACACATTAGGCCTCACTCTATTTAATTTATTTTATTTAGATGACAAGGCTGACTCTACAGGACCCATTTTCAGCTCTGCGAGATCGTAGACCATTTATCTTCAAACAAAGAAACATGACTAATGATTAACACAGAAAATGGACAAAAACAAGGTGTTTGTCACTACTCTGTGCTGCCAGGCTTCTCTCCATCCCTTCTCACACTCTGTAAGCCCTCTATGAGGAGCCCTTTGCTATTGTGTCTAAACCTACTGGCTAGCCCGTCATAACTCACACATGCCCTGAGAACTGTTTTGCCATCATTTTGTTTTTAGAGGTGGCCTAAGACCAAGATTTTCTCGGTACATCTTCTGCAGGTCATGTGCAATATGAATGAAATCTGTCTGAATTTAGATAGTTGATCCCTTTCACCTGCATTTGCAGATGTTTTCCTAACGGCCGCAGTATCACTCACGCCAAACATACGGTTCTCCCAAACTGCTTGATGAAGCATCTTTAAAATCAAGTTCTATCCTACACCTTGAAACGCTGTTAAACTGTTGTATGCAACATGCACTGAGGAGGAATTCCCACAGTCTTACCAAGGAAATAAAGTTGTTACTGCAAACCAGATGTGGTGTGCTTCACTGAGATGACTGGTAGAGTTGCAGAGAGAGAAGGAAATGAAGGAAAGATTTTAAACAGGTAAGCAGACAGTATACAGTCATCCAAAGGTAACTGATGGGGCAGTGTAGAAGGAAGGGAAAAACAACGACAACAACAAACCTAAAAGAAACCCAAACTCCTTGAGCATGCAACATGTACGAAAGCAAACACTTCATTATTGGTGCATTTGCACTGTAAGTGCAATTACCAGAGCACTTGAAGTCTAAGGACACTTAAAGCTTAGAAAGAAACAAATAGCATGAAAAACTCCTAGTGCATAAGGCAGAGCAGCCTAAAATTCTTGAAATAACACAGATGTAGGCTATATTAATGTAAAAAGCAAGAGCTAGAAAAGATGGCAAAGGACTTAGCTGATCCTCCGAAAGAGAATTAATCTTCCATTTTGTCAGAATTTGAAATTGAAATAAATGGTTGAATTTCAACATTCTTTGAAACAATGAAGTAAATAACATGAGTCATCAAATTATCAACTGTGACTTTTTTTATTTCCCAGTGAAAACTTCTTGAAAAGTAGGAGGTGGTGAAAAGTAGAGGGGAAGAAATATTTATGAAAAGTATCATAACTGTTGCAGTCCTTATTGATTCTGAAGTTTCAAGGAGGTAAGTGTGGGATTTCTCAGATATTTTTGTAGAAACTGAAATTGCACTAAAACCAGTATAAACCCATAAGACTTCAGTGATACCATATTACTCATGTACCAAGGACTTCAAGGCAATTTGTTAATATCCACGTTTTGTTGCCAAACAAAGCCTTTGCTTTTTCATTCATAGCATAAATATTTTAAAGTGAAAGGCAGTGGTTCTCTTTAATGGGTATATACACATACACACACCTAATTTTAAGATTCTAATTCACTTTCTAAAGTACACTGTACACCCTTAGCACTGACATACTACAATGCTGCTGTGTACATTTAGGACATAAGGCGTACTTTATGCACTACAGATAGGAAACCCCTCAGACAAACGATTTCCACATTTCCACTCAACACAATTCATGGAGCACTGGATGCTGAATACTAACAGACTGCAACAGCAAGAAAACTAACAACTACCTTCTCCCACAGTACTGCCCCTAGATTAACACTCTTTCTGTACTTTAAATAATGGACTTAAATAATATGTTTTCTTGAGACCTGGCACGTCTCTCCACAAAGTCATCTATGGAGTATTTCACCAGCTTCCCAGACCAGAAGTGAGCATGTCACTGAAGTTTTACCCAAGAGGGTACGGTCACAGCCTTTTTTAATGCTCCCAGTAATACTCTCATGAAAACTGGCTCTTGATGCATGAGTTTTTATTTCTAGCAGGAGGAAGTAATTTAGTAGGTCTAATTCCTCAGGGGAACCTGCAAAGTGATGGGAGCAGCAGGGCAGCAAAAAGTTCACGCTGCTTTTTCTAGACGGATACGCATGCTATTAGTGAGTGGGTGAGCCACATAGGTCAGTGTCCCAAACAGTGCATAACAATATCACCCAAAGGAGGCTGCTGCATTTGTGGGCTTGCACCGCCACCTGCTGCAGTCCTCAGCCATCACAGGCTCTGTCCGACCATGGCTTTTTCTCTTAAAACACCTGCCGAAGGACTGCAATGGGGACATGCTGCCACAAATGCTGACAGCTGTTTGGTTATATAAGCAGATATGAATAAGTCAGCATGTGGGTACGGGATCAAAAGCAGTGAGGTGGGTCAGGCGTGTATGCCATGTCAGCTGAGCACCGCTAACAAACGAGGCACGTCCTCATCTGCCACAGCTGCAAGGGGGCTGCAGCTGGACGGGCAGGAGTCACTGCGGGTTACTGCCCACTCACTGACCTGCAGCGCTGCGGGCTTTTCTGCTCACTCCAGTTACATCGCCAGGTGATGCAGGGCGGCAAAGGGGCCCGTGCAGCGGGCGGGTGAGGCGGTTGCGGCCGCCGGGCGAGAGTTCGCTCCCGAGGCACCCCTGTGCGGCCGGGGGCTCGCTCCCGAGGCACCCCTGTGCGGCCGGGGGCTCGCCCCCGAGGCCCCGCCGTGCGGCTGTGCCGCCCGCAGCCGGCGGCGCAGCGCGAAGCAGCTCTGACTGACGCGGTCACTGTGGCGAATCTCGCCCCAGAGATCAGGAGGCTCCAACTAAGGGCGAAAAGCTTAAAGAACGGTTCGTTTTCGTGGCTTTCTGGGACCTCGGTGTATTGGCGCCCGTCTCTGAAGGCAGAGGGCTGAACCCCAGCCCGAGGTTCACGTTCCCGTTCCCGCCACGCCGCTCTGAGCCCAGCTGAGGCCGCCCAGGTCCCAGCGCAGTGGCGGCGCCGCCGCCCCGCACTACACTTCCCGTGGTGCCCCGCGCCGCGCGGCCCGGCAGGAAGGGGCGGTGTGGCGCGCGGCCGCCGGCTCGCAGCAGCAGCACGGGGCGCCCGTCCCGATGGCGGCGCTGAAGTACGCGGGGCTGGAGGACACGGACAGCGAGGAGGAGCTGCCGCCGGGCTGGGAGGAGCGCACCACCAGGGACGGCTGGGTTTACTACGCCAAGTAAGGGATGGGGCGAGCCCGCCTGGAGCCCCCTGGCTCTTCTCCCCTTCGCCCTGGGTCAGCGACCGCTCCGCGGCGCGGGGTGCGGGCGCGAGCCGCCGTTTCGCGCCCCGTCTCGCGCGGAGCAGCAGCTGCTGCCGCCGGGCGGAGCCGCCGGGCCGGTCCCTGTGACTCTGTTTCCGCGTGCGGTGCCCGCCCGCCGGGGCTGTGCAGCGGAGCCCGGCGGCGCTGAGCGCGGTGCGGAGGCCGGGGCAGGCGGGGCTGAGCGGGGCTGAGCGCCGCCGGGCAGAGCCCCGGCCCCCGCCCGCTGCGGGAGCCGCCCCGGACACGGGTGCGGGACGGGCTGTCACCCGCTGTTGCTGTGCACCTCGTGCTTCTGTGGGTGATCCCTACACACACGGGCCCTTGAGCCTGGCGCGGTGTTGTAGTTTTCTTAGTTTCCCCTCTCTTAGGAGTAGGGAAGAAACAGGTACGGTGGAAGTTAAAAGCTCTAAACGCTCTCAGCGAACCACAGCTTTGACAAGAGGTGAACATTTGCGTTTAGCACCATCTGCTTGTGCCACTGAAAATGGTCGCATCCTCAGTGGTTACAAAAGGGATGTGCTACAGGCCTGGATGGCTTACTGGAATATATATTTATACGTTATCTCTTGCGGTTTATGTAGTCGTGCTGATCCTGGAATCTGTTTCAGTCTATTTAAGGCTGCAAGATTTATTCCCTTCCACAAAAAGGGGGACAAGTATAGTGCGATCTCACCTGTGGTGAGTTGACATCTTCCTTCCAAGTTCTGTTTTACAAACACTGGGCAGAACGCTTTGATTGATCCGCACTTGGTTTATAAACACTGTCAGTTCTCTGGGTGTTTGGTTTTGTTATGTCAGGTTTCTGTATATTTCCTTTGACTTCAAAAGCTCTTTCAGAAAGGAACTGGAAGTAGCAAGTCTACAAAACAATAACATATTACTGAGAGTAGGTTTTACACAAACAATTAATTGAATAGTTCTGTTTTTTTAACTTGTGAAACTGAACTAATTCCATTTAATAACATGAGTGTGTCTTTATTGGCTGAAAATCTTGCACAGTGTGTCTAAAACTACTTCACATGAGGAGGTGTTACACTGCTGCTACCTTTAACATAAGCTTTATATCTATGATACCTCTGCAAATTTTGGAAACTTGGTTTTAAAACTTAACAATATGAACTTTAAGCTAGCAGGAATAGGGTTAGTTTGGTTTAAGACCCTTAAAGGTGTTTGCCATGAGTCAGGTACGAACACAGTTACCAAATGACTTGTGTTTTCTTTCTTCTCGTCGTAAGCAACAAAATTTATATTGAAAGTCAAAAGTTTATTTTAAATTTTATAAACTTGTATGCTCTCTGGTTACTTTTCCTTCAGAGCTGTGGCAATGTGGGAGCCTGAGATCTTCTAACAGTAGTTTTGACTTTTCTTAAGCAAGGGGTTGATGTCTTTCTTTTTTGTGGAAGACAAGCCACTTTCTGGCCCATATTTAAAAACCAAAAAAGTTAAAAGAACTGTATGTGCTGTATGGAAAAAAAAAAAATGATTATACTGAAGAAATTATTAGACAGTCTTCTAAAATCTTAAACTTTTCTTTCCCTACAGCCACTTGGAAGAAAAAACGCAGTGGGAACATCCGAAGTCTGGGAAGAGGAAACGAGTTGCAGGAGGTTTGTGTTAAGCTGAAATTCTGTTACCAGAATCAGCTGGAGTTTGTTCAGGAACTGGATCTCATTGATCTTCTAGTTGACGTTAATCACCTGGGCAAACTGAGCTTGGCAGATACAGCTGATTTCTGTGGGGTTTGATGTATGTGATTGTGTCTGTGCAGAGTGATCACTTGTCAGTTTTATGGCTTTCTTGTATTGCTCCATAATGCCAAAGTACTAATTCCAGGATAAAGGGATTGTTCTGCTGTGGCTTGCAAAGCATATAGTCAGTCTGGAATTATCTCATTGAGTTCTGATCTCCTGGTTCCTGTCAGGTAATATTTATAGGTAGATTGCATTATATTATTCAAAGAATACATTTGATTAAAGAATATCCCTGGCACAGAAGGAAGTCCCATTACTTTTCATTTTGCTTGTTTTCCCTAATTGAATTGAATATTTGTGCCAGAATGGCAGACAGCCAGTGTTGCAGGACACTTCCAAAGGTATATGGCTTCTTGAGGACCTTGGATCAGTGCCTTAGATTAGATTTTTCCAGAAGCTTCTGTGTGGTGTACTTAGGGGTACTATACTGTTGACAAGCCATATTTCTTTTGGCATTTGTAATCTGGCTGTAACTAACTGGAATGTTTTCATTAGATTTTGAGCTGGTTGAGCTATAAATGAATACTTTTCAGCCAAGATTAGAAATACTGGCAAATCTATCTGATAGGTACCGCCGAAGGATCTTTTATATATTAATTTATTTTGTAAAGATTTCTCATTTTTGTTCTTTTATCTCTCCTTCCAACTTCAATTTAATGTATCCTATACACACTTGAGAGTTCTGATCTTCCAGCTTTTGGTACGTGTTACATATAACTTATGTTTAGCTCAGTGCTTTTGCTGTTTACTTTATCAGGGATAGGTACTGAACTGTGTACAGTACAGACATGTGTATGTAGTAGGTAGCATGGTTACATTTTCCTAGTTTGTGCTATAACATGAAATAGTCTTTATAAAGAATTTTTAGATTATACTTAATATACAAATCACTACAGTTGTACCAGATCTCCTGTGTATTGTACTTTGATTAGAGAGCAGTTGTGTGTGATTAGGGCAGATATCCTTTCAGGTTCCAATATTTAAGTGCAGCAGGTGGCTGCGTTACCTATAGAAATAATGCAGAATTTTGCCTGTCTGTTTGTCTGAGAAATCACTTAAACTTCAAATGTGAGTATACCCTAGTGGCTGCAAAAAGATGATGATGTATGTGTTTCCTAGGTCTGCCATATGGATGGGAGCAGGAGACTGATGAAAATGGACAAGTATATTTTGTGGAGTAAGTATGTCAAAATGTAGAATATGGACAAGTAGGACCAACTGTGTTTCGTGTTGGGTGGCCTTTGAGTTATGATTCTGTGACAATACCAGCTGGAAAGACAAATTGATAAGCACAACTTCAGATTCCTTATGCAGATATTATAATTATAGCAGTGTCCAGGGCCCTGTTTGTGGATTTCTGAGCTCCTCCATGTGCATAGAAATACTGGCTTGGGCAGCAGGGTGGAGTGACTTGCTAATCCACATTTCAGAATGTGAGCTGACCCTCAGGACATGTTTGTATACATTTATAGATAAGCTCTGTAAGTATTACTTTAAAAACGTATCCAGAGCTTCATAGCTGATTTCTAACATTGCAGTAGTGCTTTAAACACACAGGATGAAAACAGAAGTGCTGCAGCTGTGACTCGCTTGCAATCTACAGCACAGAAGGAGAAGAGGATGGGGGTTGAGCTAGCAAAGATTTTTGAGAGAAGGGAGGAGAAAGTTCACAGAAGCAGAAAGAGATTTCTGGAAACATTTGCTTTTGTATCTCTTCAATGGCAGAGTTAAAATGGGGTAATTATCTCAAACTAGCTTGGTAGAATGAAGAATATTCACAGACCAAAATAATATTAGAAGTGTAGCCTTCTCTGCCCTATAATTAAGGGCTGAATACTGAATGTTACTGCTTAGTGTCTCTTTCTGATAATTGTCTGAAGAAAACCTAAACTCTGTTTTAGAAAGGTGAACCGTTGTGCTATTTACTGGGTGGATATGAAGCTATTTGTTTTCAGTCGTTTAAGAAAAGAAGTACTGAGCTATGTTTCTCATTGGTGTACTGTTTCAAGGGAGTAGCGTAGGCCCCTTTTACAGTCCTCCTAAAATAACCTGATCTTCCCTAATATAATGAGATTTTTCCCTTGACAAAATTTTGCTTTCTGTGTCAGGGGTTCCCATGAAGTTCAGAATGTTATTGTGAACTATGTGAATACAATAACTAATGGACACTGTACACAACAGTGATTAACATACATTTAAAATCTAAATGCAGCATATAGAAGGATCAAAGCAGTGGGATGTTTGTGTTCTTTTGCAGCCACATAAATAAAAGGACTACCTACCTTGACCCGAGACTGGCCTTTACTGTTGAAGATAATCCGGTAAAACCTACTGCTAGACAAAAATACGATGGAAACAGCACTGCGATGGAAATACTCCAGGGTCGTGACTTGAGCGGAAAAGTGGTCATAATCACGGGAGCAAATTCAGGAATAGGTATGTTAACATTCCACAGAGTGTAAAGCATGGCAATCTTTATCTTACAGGCTACTTGGACACCATCAGATGTTGTTTAAATATCTGTGTTCTTCTGGTATTCAGACTTTGTTTGCATTATATCCGTATCAAACCTTTAGTTGGAGATCTTTGTTCAGGTTTGTGTGGTGCTTTAAAAAAAACCACAAAAATGTGTAGAACCTGCAAGGGAGATAAAGTGTTCTTAAACATTTTCTAATGGTAGGAAGTAAACTCGGGTAAAGATTTTCCAAGGATGTTGTGGGATCTTTACTCTGAAGGTGTTTTCAAGTCAACTTGATGAGCTTGTGTCACAATGTCATATGTAAGGGTCCTTTCGGGCAAAAAAGAAGTTTTTGACTTTTTGAAATCCTTATTAGTTGTGTTTTCTAACAGGTTCATAAGCTTGTTTAGCTATCTCTTACTATTACTTCTGAGGTGGGTGGTTATTTGAATTATTCTAATTAGCTGCTTTTGTTTCATTTTATAATGAAGCTTTGATGTTTGGGGCTTTTGCCTTTCTTGTCATAAGACAGAATTTCTTCTCCAACTGAATTTTCTAGGCTGTCAGAAGTTTCACTCTTATGTAATTAGTGAGGGTATACTTTGGATGACCTCAGCAGAGTTTTAGTGGTATTTAAGCATACTGGCTGCTCAAATGGTACTTTGTTGCCTTTACCTTCTCTTAATGTGTGTGTAAAATGGGGAGACTGCTCTGTGGCTCTTTCTTTTATGAATCAGGAGTATGGACTGTAAGCATTTCCTGTATTACATACCGAATTTCTTAACTTAGTCCTTAAAATTGCTGTAAAAAGTGTGGAGAAAGCTACTTAAAAAAATCAGATTTATAAGCACTTCATTAGTTTTCATTAGCAATTTGGGAAAGATTAATGAATTAATCTGTTCTTAAAATATCAAGAGATCATAGCAGATCAAGAGTTATTAGTACATTTAATTTTCTTATTTTGGAAGCTTTTCTGACAGTGCAGTCTGAATATTCTCCTGATGTTTTTCTCATCTGTTCGTTAAGCTCAAGCAAAATTTTAGTCTGAGTATCACGTTAGACACTGAGGTCGCTTTTGGTGCCGATAAAGCTGGTGCAGTAAAAAGAAGTAGGAAGTTCAGTCTTGTTGCATCAATCTTTCTGGTTTAGGAAACTTACCGTTCTACGTGCGTCTCAACGCGAGCAGTGTAAATGGTCAGTTTGCTCTCTTAAAGTCGGTCAGACTTGTTCTGCTGTGAGACATTAGAGGTGGGATGCCATCCTCTGTGTGCGTTGGCTTCTTGTGTTTTAAAGGTCTCAACGTGAGTTAAGCCTACAGAGAAAGCCCTTCCCTCGCACGCTGCTTCTATGGATCAAGTCCTGCTTCCCAATCTTTCCACTGGAGGGCTGTGTTGCTCTCCGAAAACACCAAACAAAAGAGACCTGGTGCTTTTCCTTGGCTTTGGCAACTGCTCCTGTGAATTTGTTGTGTTCTTACTTATTCGGGCTAGAACTTGAAGTTTCAAAAAGCGCGTCAGTTGTTCATCTGGGTTTAACTTTATAAAAATATGTGGGATTTTCAACCGCACGTGTAAGCAATCTCATCAAAACAAAACAAAAAGTAAAGGATATTACTTGGTTTTATGGTTGTGTAGCTAATGGGATTTTCTACGACTAGTATGACTATTGCTATCTGGTTTTAAGACTCATATAGCTATATGACCTTGAAACTACATGCTGTGTTTTCCGTATGGGGTGCAGTAGCGCCCAGCCCATTGTGACTGTTGGAGTGTGTGTGAGTAGCGAAACACAAGCAGTATTGCAGTGTTTTGTGGAGGAGCAAAATGTGCATGTCCTGTGGATTTTTCTTAATGCTTTCCCAAGGTTTTATCACAAAACTGTATCGATAATCACAACAAAACCATTGCTCAAACTGCAATTCTAATTGTTCTGCTATGTGAGGGTCAGAAGAAATCTGTTAATTGCAGTTCCCGTATTATTCTTGTAGTTAAAAAGCAGAACCAGAGCCCTGACAGAGGCAGGTGTGCTTAACCTTGGCATTTCTTATGGCAGCTGAGTGATTGCTGAGTAATGGCTGTTTAACCTACTGCTCATAAGAGGAGCAAAATTAACTTTTAAAACTTACCTGAATGTCTCACAAAGATCATTTAAATCCTCTAATAGACGTTACTAGCTTTCACCACTCTGTCCTAGATCTATTGGCCATGGAGAGATAGGAAAAGTGTGATGAAAAACACCTTTACTTCTTCAGAAATCAAAACCTGACTGCTCTGTACCTGCAGAGAATTCTGTGAATATGGGAAACTGTTCCAGTTGCAGAAGTTACTGAGGTTATTTGTGGGCAATATAACATTTTACTGAGGCTGGCTTTACCAGCCTTCACAAAGAAGGTAACACTTGCTGAATCCTAATTAGACCAGTGAATGGTCTCATTTAAGTCAAACTCATATCATATGGGAGGAATAAAACAAACCCTTACAAATACCATTGAGGACTCTCATTTTCATAGTATTAGCCTGACTCTCTTAAATATGTTCCTTGTCTTTCACTGTATTGCATGGAGTTTGGTGGTCTAAGCCCACAGATGTTTGTCAGAATCTGTCAGGAAGGAATTGTTGAGGTCTAGTTTTGAGCTAGATTGCAAATTTTCCTTGAAAAATGTGCACATTTTTCTCTGGAAGTGCAGAGTTTATTTTCTGATGTCTCCAGCCTGTTTCCAGATGAAACAGTATTTAAAGGTCGTACAACTGGCAGGGCTGCCCGCAGAGGAACTGCTCAGGGTAGTCCTCTGCTTCAGGTTCACTTCATGCTTCATTGCAGGGTTTTAGAGTCTTTCTGATGCTGTAATACTGGAATTTTGTTAACCTTGGGGCGGGGGGGAGGGAAAGGAAGCCTGTTTTTGTTGGGTAATTTATATTTGGAAAAAATATTTAAGAAAAGTTACATCTCTGGCTTTGGTCTGTATTGTTATTTTTCTCGGTTCTATTCATATTTTAACTTTTCTCAAAGATCTCCAAGTGTAAACTTCTTTTTTTGTTTCATTATGACAAATGAACAGCGAAGTGTTTGCTGTGCAGTAATTGTTTATTATTTCATAGAATCCCAGAATGTCAGGGGTTGGAAGGGACCTAGACAGCTCATCCAGTGCAATCCCCCCATGGAGCAGGAACACCCAGCTGAGGTTCCACAGGAAGGTGTCCAGGCGGGTTTGAATGTCTGCAGAGAAGGAGACTCCACAACCTCCCTGGGCAGCCTGGGCCAGGCTCTGCCACCCTCACTGGGAAGAAGTTTCTTCTCATCTTTAGGTGGAACCTCCTGTGTTCCAGTTTGAACCCATTACCCCTTGTCCTACCATTGGTTGTCACTGAGAAGAGCCTGGCTCCATCCTCCTGACACTCACCCTTTAGGTATCTGTATATATCTGAATTTTTTAAGTCCTGTAGTCCATGTGCAGTGGACTAAACTTGGCGTGGATTATCTTAAACCACATGAGTAGCCCTACCATAAAAATGTTGGTGTCTGTGTAGAAGTTTTGTTATTTGCTTCTTACTTAAACACCCCTTAAAAAACAAACTTAGACTTCACTACTTTTTTCTGGTATTTTCTTTGTGGAAGTCCAAAGCTTTGTAGCAGGCATGAGTTCTCTTGTCCCAGTGCTTTTGGGGGATGAGAGTACAGTGCTTTTCCAGGAGAGCCGGGACCTTGCAGGCTGTGTAGTTTTGGCCAGAATACGTTATTATTGGTGTAGAAAAACAGAGTTTATGGAGGGGAGTGATTGAGTTTTCCATGAGTGCCATCGCTCTGTTTTAACTCTGGCTTAATATGGTGGAATACTAACATTGCTCTGCTTTACGCCAGGCTCCAACTGTCTACTTGTTGCCTGTTGTAAATATGAAAAGGTCCTCTCGGACTTCAATAATGTATTTTTCTTATTGAGTAACCTGAAAAGGGTGTCAGATGTTCACACTGCCTTTTCATGTCCGTTTTGATGAATCTATTTATTACTTCTGTAATGAGTAGTACACATGGTTGGTTAACCCAGTTATTGAACTTCATCAACCTTGGCTGAAATTCACAATGCATGTGAAACTTGTTGTAACATGTAAGAAATTACAGCTGGGCTGAAAGGTTTAATAATGATTACTGCTTGTAATGAAATCTTTTTACGAAGGATTGAGCTGCCTGCGTTGTATTTTCTAGTGCTCCTTTACAGGGGAATAACGTATTTGTACAACAGGAGCCCTCATATATGGTACTTACTTGTTGTCTGTTATCTGAGAGTTAGAGAGATTTTCAATGGGCTGCAACATAACTGAATCATAACTGAAGCAGCAGGGTCCCAAGACAGGATTTGAGTATCTTGTGGCCCTTCCAAGCTCCTCATGCTCGATTGTGTCAAGGATTTAGAAGTTTTTGCAACTCAAATCTGAAGCAGTGAATCCCTACCAAGAAAGAAGGGGAAAGGAGACAAGGGTCAAGTTGGGAAGGTAAAGATCAAAATCCTGACTTGATTAACAGGAGTCTTGCTACTGGCTTGTGAGTTAATAAGACCAGAATTTTGCCTAAATTATAGAATAGGCATGTGAGAAATAAATAGATCTTACATTCATCCTAAAGTCTGAGATATGCAAAACTTTCTAGAAAACTGCGTGATTCAGGAAAATAAATACATCGTATGTTACGTTCTTTTAATAATTCTTAAGGGAAGACCATCTAAGACAAAAGTAGTTTTGTCTTCCTTTATATATATATATTTTTTTAATTAATGACCTTTGCAATTCTTAGTTCTGCTATGGACCGCACAACAACTCTTATGCCTTCCTGTTGTTTTTCTTCTGTGAATGAAAGGTATTTTTTTCTCCTTTTTCCGTTTCCTATGTCAGTGTTTCTTCTTAGTGTGTGAGATCTTTACAGCTGAACAGAAGGCTACATAACCTCAGTTTTTCCTGTTCATGTAACATGTAGCTGGTTTTGATTTCCTACTCTACTTGTACGTGGTGGCCTTTAGTACATTATCTGTTGCTGCAAACAGCTCTTTACAAACCGTCTGTCTTGAAATCTGAGTAGTTTTGTAGCAATATGCTTTACATTTCCTCTCCATTGATGTATAGTCACCTTGGTCACTGTTTCTAAATTCCCATTTTTAGTTAGCGTCTCCTTTGTACTAAAAAAAAGTGATGTTAAGTGTTCTGATTATCGTACTTTCTTGATAGTAGTAATATGTGTGTGAAGAAGGGACTATCACAGTTCAGTTTGAAATCTTTTAAATCTTTTGCATGCACTATGACTTGAGGGTCAGAAAAATGAGTGTTGCTTAGAATGGTCTTATTATAACATAAGTTGGGGGGGAAAAATCATCTTTCTGGAAAGTATGTTTGTTGCCTCCTCATTATTTGTTCTTTATCCGACAGCTTTATCAGCATGTTCTCTGGGTTTCCTTTATTTTTTGGGTTTCCTTTATTTTTTGATCTCAGCTCAAGTTCATAAAACTTGGGGCGTTTTCCTCTGGTGGTGATCAGTCAAAAGGTGCCTTAGTGCAAGAAATCACTGTTTTAAAAAGCCATTTCTAATTCTCTTCTAACACAACCACATTGAAGAAAACAATATTGTATTGTAGATTCAGGAATTCAGGAACTGTGACACATCCTGGTTGTGTTCCTCTTCTGCCATTGGCAAGCGTGAGCAGCGTTTCTCACTTACATACCTTTGTATATCATAGACATTAGCTAGGTTACTTAAGATTTAGAGAAATGTAGTACTAGTCTTGTTTTATGTAGGGAGCAACATATGGCTGCTGTAACTGATCAAGGTTTACAGATTGCTTCCATGTCCATATTCCAGTTTAAAGTGGGAGATGGATTGTTCTGTCACAGGATAAAAAGTATACTCCTCTGAAAGCTATTCTAATTCTTTAGCAGGACTAATTAATATATCTTAAGGGTAGAAAACATGGCAATAGAAGTGAGTAAATAGAGCTTTTCCGAAAAGTGCTTTATTTGTTTTGGTCTGTATCCAGCTGCATGCAGTTCCTGAGGGGTATAAATCTTACTCTTGTTGAATGTTTTTTTAGCTCTGAATGTAAATTTGGGCTGTTTTGTGCCTCACTAAGATAGACGGTGAAGAGTACGTAACCATGTGTGTGACCTGCTTGGCATCACAAGCACGATTCTGGCATCCTGAGTGAACCAAGATTGGGGTCTGTGAGAAAGTGTCTTGCTGTGTCTGTTCTTGAATCTGATCTGTGGTCACAGGAATAGAGACCTGGAATTCCTCATTCGGTTCTTTGTATCTGGTACTGTAGACACTTGTCTCTTTATAACAAAAAGTCACATATCTAGGATGTGAAGCAGAGGTATGCTTCATAACGGTATATGATGTAATCTGATGAATAAATATCACTTACTAGACCTACCTGCAAACTCACATTTGGCCATTTAACTGGGGAACTTGTCATGGACAAGGCAAACTAAATATGAGATCAGGAATTCTACAGCCTGATTTCTGCGTGATCTTGAGCGAACTATTCAACACGATTTTCTGGCTATCAGTAGGAATAATTGTTTTTAACCAGTTCACAGTAACGTTACAAATTGTGACTCAAGGTTTTTAGATGACGGTATTGTCACAAACCCAGTAGGTTTTAGGAAGCATTTAGTATGCTTGGTCACCTGGCAGTTTTTCCTGGTTTATAGATGTAAACTTTTGTAGGCATATACATTTCTGGATTTAACATCTCCTTCCCCAAACTGACAAGGTCTAATGTCTTGGAAGATGAAAGTAAAATGCTCTAGAAGATGCAGCTGTAGTTGGTCATTGGCTTTAGAAGATTGTCATGGAGACCGTGGGTGGGTTGCTGGTCTTCCAGCTGTTAGCAGGTAGACCTTGTGTCCTCTAAACACAGTAGCTGTGGTGTGAGAAGGTGCGTGATATGTTTCTGAGCCCTTCCTGAAAGTGTGGTAGAGGTCTTTGTGTTGTGGTTTGGTTTTTTTTTTTGTTCCCCATGGCTTTACGTTATGATCTGACTTCTAATTCTTGCTTGTTTTCCATTCTCTTTGCTGTCATGTATAGACACTTTTCGTTAATACTCTTCTTATTCTTCATCTTTTGTTTCAGAACTCCATCTCCAGCCTTACTTTCTATGTTGGAACCACATGATGGATCATTTGAGTTACATAGCAACTTCCCATCTCCATCTTTCCTTCGTAGTTTAAAGCACACCCAAAAGGTTTGCTAGTTTTGAACTTTGGGAGGTTGGTACCCATCCTGAATACCATCTAATCCAGAAAAACGGCAATTTAAGGACATAACGCAGGACTGTATAAGTTCCAAAGCCTCCAGGTCTTGTGGTCTTTCCTTTTGCTGGCTGCCTCTTACCTGCTGTTTTTCTTTGCTTGCACTGGAAAGAACAATGAACTGCATCTTCCCCATATTCAGTTCTTCTCACAGGATCCCTAAACTATTGTACTAAAATCTTCCTCTGCTCCATCACTAAACAAATTCCTATCTCATGGTGTCCAAAGACAGAGGTGGGGAGTGACTGCCAGAAATGAAATAGTGGCATTTTAATTTTTGGTCTGCTCATTTGTTCCTTTCCACCATGACACCAACTGTGAGCTCTTTAGAACAGGACCTAACTCCGTATGTTTGATTCTCTAAGACATCTTTTTTTCTAACCTAAATTGTGAGCTGGTTTATAGTTTATATGTAAAATCTTTAGTATACATTTAAAAATCTTTCACTGTTTGTGTAACTGATATAAATAAATAACAAGTTTGTTTTGAGAAAGAACTTGGTCCAATTTATGTTGTAGTACTTTCTTGTTATCTTTACATAACACTGAGTATTTATTATGAAATAACTTACAGATTAAAGCTTGGAGGATCTAGCACTTTAACTGAGAGCACAGAATGCCAGTTATGCACATCTTCAACATAGCTATTTACATTTCTCTTTCAATTTAACCTTACTGTTTTGGGGGGGTTTTGAGGTTTTACTGTTGTTGGGGTGTTTATGATGTTTGTGGCTTGACTTTGGTATATGAAACCATGTTCAATGTGGATTTTGATTCACTGTAGTTTATAGTTAGACAAGGTTTTTCTTTACGGAGTTTAAATAGTTTTGTGCTTTAAATACTCAATCCCTGTATTAGGCTCAGGTTTTAATGTACTGTATATTGAAAATGTGGCTACATTTGCTTAAAGGCAAATGTTGTTGGCAAACTTAGTTTAGCACCATAAGTTTGTGAAAAGAATGAAAGTTTTCCACTATGCTAGAAGCTTCTCCCCACCTGTTTAAGCTGTGACACTGGGGGAGGAAAGAAGCCTTAATTTTTGCAGGAGAAACAAAATGCTAAAGCCACAAAAGGACTTGGACGCTGAGGCGCTTCCAAACTACTGATTTGGGTATTTCACTTAGAAGTTGTGTTCTTCTAAGCTCCTATGTGTGTCGTAAATGGTAAAGGTACTTAACTGTACTGCATGACGAGGATTTTCAGGTCTATGAAGATTTGTTTTAAGAACATATCTAAAAAATACTGCAGTCTTAAGAGTAAGCAAGTTGGTAGGTACTGAAACCCCAGTGAGCTCTATGGTACTTCATAGACCTTGTGTCACCTCGTCGTGATGTATTTCATCTAGTAGATGGTCTGAAAAGATGCCTCATGAATTATGCTCCACACAAAGTGATAGAAGGACCAAGTAGTAATAGTTACATACAATCTGCCTATAGCCAGTAATTCAGTAGTTGAATCGGAACCTTTGTGTCATTCGAAGTACCTGAATTTGTTTTTCTATTAATTGTCCTAAATACAGTGCAAGAGTGTTAACGAATGAGTTTGTAGTTCAAAATGTCTGATGGGGAGAGATGTCAGCACTTGACCTGTGGCAATATTTGGAATGGAAGGTTCTGAACAGAGGGTTTTTTTAGGCACACAATGTCATGGAAGGACTCAGAACTTGTCTGCCAAAGGTGAGGAATCGTCCTTTGTTAGCCCAGAAAAGATTGAGTGTGTCCTAAAGAGGAACGTTTAACACTCATCTCCGAGTTTGCACGGAAAAATCAAGGTGCTATTAAAACTAACTACATTTGTGGCATGCGACTTAATTGCTTAAGTTTCAGTCTTTCTCAGTTTATTTTATAATGAGAATCAAGTTATTAACTGTAACAGATAATGGTGCAGAATTTATTCTGTTGCACAATGTGACATCAGGTAGAGTTAGCAAAACATCATCATGTTTACCTACTGGCCATCAGCTCTAAATCTTTGTATAATAGAAGAACTGTATTCCCAGGCATTCCAATGAGTTTATAATCACGTGGTGGGCTGGTCAAAATAAGTGTACTTTTAGTGCAAAACAAGAAGCATGCAGCTGGCTAATAGTACTCTGGTACAACATGTCCAACATGAGTTACAAGGAAAGTTCTAGTCAAATACACTCCAAGTGGAATTGGGAACAAGGGAAGGCTTTGCATGTGCTGTAGCTGAATTCATGTGCATGCAATGAATTACCCAGGTAATTAATGTTGCTTCCTACAATGAATGGCTTTAAAAGAGGTACAAGAAAATTGCTTGGGCTTAAACACCGTAAGTATGTAATTGCAGAAAATGTTATAAATTGTCTTGGTGTCTGCTGTTTCTATAATGTAAGTTATGTCTTGTGCTGTAACTGAATTTTGTTGCTCCAGGGTTTTTTGGAAGTGAGACAGCCCATCTTAATAGGTTTTTGGTAAACAATTTTTAAAAGGAAAACATGAACATGCTTTAAATGTCACAAAGCTAAAGCGAATACCTGTTGTATTTTACTTCTGCACATACTTAAATTGCTGGGCATTTCAGTTGGATTCTTCGTTTTCTACTTCAAGCTTGTCTAATTGGAACTCATTATGCTACGTTATTCCTCTTTCAAGTGGATGGAAATTTGTCATTATTACAGCTCTCCATGCAGATGGGCACCCAGTGATACTGGGGAATACATCACAAATACATAGTAGCTCACCTACTTTATGTCCCAAAAAAGGTTGTGTGCAGTCATTTAGAAATACCCTGTGAAACTTTGTTCTGTGGATGGAACAAGAACGCCCTGGGGTTCCAGATTCATCCTGTACTTTAACTGCAGCAAAGTGTGAAATGTCCACTCATTTCAGATTTAGAAAGAATGTGCTTACAGATTAAGTCATATTGGTGAGTTATGCAAAAGAGGCAATTTTTAATGCATTGTTTTTTCTCTGTATCATCTGATGTATTCAGTGACCCCTTTAGTCCTGTGATATTATGATCAATTTATAGAAGCTGCATGGTATTTGACAGATTATTCATAATGAGAACAATTGTGAAAAATAATTCTCCATGGATCAGTTGATGATGGGACAAGAAACAAGTTGGTTTTACTCAGATAACGTAAGTTTTAGCAAAGATGTGAAAGTGCATGGCTAATAAAACATACATGTAGCTTACAGATCTCCTTGGGCAGAGTCTCGTTTGCTAAGAATGGGTTTGGCAGTCCCCTCTTGGCAATGGTCTGACATGGGGATGGTTCTCTGGTCCCTGTGTCTCTGCAGCACTGTCCCACGGGTGGGTTGGTGTTTGGATCAGGAACAGGAGCTATCTCCACGGGATTTTGGTTCGTATTCCCTCACACGTCCCATTCCATGATCCCCCCCAATGTGTCCTCTGATGAATCAAAGGCTAATGGTGCATCTGAAAAGCCCAGTGCTGGTTTAGACTACTCTGTCATTTTCAGTGAGATGTTATCAGGTGTAATAATCCTGCAGTCTCACCTTATGGCTCATTCTTCACAGTCAACAAGTAAGGAGTAAGTATTATGCTGTTCTTCTAACAGCTGAAGACACTGATGCAGAGAAGTTGAGTCTGCTTTTTGAAGATCCCAAGCCTCTTTGCAGGAAATATATACAGTTATAGTCCCAAAGACCTGCTCAAATTGAAGTGTCTACCTTTTTTTCTTAAGAGTTGGGTCCGGGTGACTATCAGACAGGTAGTCAGACTGCAGGTAGCCTTAGTGTACCTAAGCATCTGCTTCACCTTTTCAGGTGATTTTATAGCTCTGTTTTGTTGCTGATTTCTGACTAGGAAAATGTCTTCTCATAGGTTTTGAAACTGCAAAGTCTCTTGCACTGCACGGGGCGCATGTTATCCTGGCCTGCAGAAATACGACACGAGGCAGCGACGCCGTGCAACGCATTCTGGTGGAATGGGTGAGTGAATGTATATGGTGTCCAACACGAAGCGGTGTTTTTCAAGACATGTAGAATTTCTGTGCAGTACAAGCAGTCAAACAGATATTACATTGCCATGCTAGAATCTAAAGAATTTTATAGTTTTAATTTTTGTAATACTTTTTGTAATATTCTGTTTGGTCACTGGCGTATCAGTGACAGAGATTGATCATTTCGTGTGACTGTATTGGACTGCAGCACTTGATATTACATATGGATGCTTTGAAAGGGCAAAAATGTTTGAACCACTGAGGCATGTTTCGTAGTTCATAGAATGGGACATTTCCAGAAGCAAAGTGCATCGCTAACTGAAGGAGAACATACACATGCGGATATTAGATGTTGTTCTGCCCGTAGTTTTCATACTGTGAGAGATTCCAGAGGATCATTCCTACACTTGTTGAAACCAAGCGTGTTTCCCTCCTGGTCCGTCAGTCTGTCTTGATGCTTTTTTCTTCCTATTTCTTCCCTCTTTCTTTCATTTGTCTTCCAATTTGTCAAGCAGCCTTCAGTACTATTACCTGGTTTCTCTTTGACTCATCACTTCCTCCCTCTTCCTTCCCCCCTCCCATTTTGTTATTTTGTTGTTGTTTTTTGGGTTTTTTTAATTTATTTTTGTTTGTTGTTTTTTGGATCTTAGGCCCTTATCAAAATTTAGTGTTCTTACTTTATTCCTCCCACAATCACTCAGTATGGTGAGGATTGCAGGGTAGTTTTGCTGACTCCAGGAGATAATCGCTTGCCACAACCCTATAAACTTTACTTGAATAATAAACCGCAGGCTCAGATTCTCGGAATTTTCTTTCTTTCCTGATAAAATTAGTGATGGGTATTTGAGCTTTATTTCCCAAGCTCTGGAGATATTTCAACTGTTCTCAGATGATATTGGAGAGCTCTCAGTAGTATTAATATTTACACATAAGTCGTCTACAGAGGATTATACTATTTATTAGTGCAAACCAAACAGTGCTAATTTAGAAGTAGATCTTTCTAAATAAGTGATGTTTATAATATTGCTGATTTTTTTTTTTTTGTAACCACAAGTTTATTCAAGAAACAGTCTTTGGTCTTAGGCCTTTCCCCTGGCTCAGATGATGGTAATGATTTACAGTAAGGACTGGGAGGGAGAAATCTATTCCTTTTCCCTTCAATACTTAACATTAAAGCTCTTTTAAAACATGTATTTATTTATTATATTCTCCTCAGCAGCATGGTATTCCAAGATAATTCCAACAGGGGCAAGCATAGCTATGCATTCTCTTTCCATAGAACTGGGTTTGGTTATATTCAGCCTTTTGAATTTAGTAGTCCCAGTCCAACTAAATACAACTATATGAATGGGTTTTTATGTAACTAAAATAAGGCAGTTTGAGTACCTTTTATTTTTAAAATATCCCATTAACCCCTTAATTCTAAGTATATCTCTGAGCACTTTGAAGGCAATGGGAATTCAGGAGTACTTGTCTTAATACCGACATTATCTCACCAAAAGTTAATGAATTGTTAATTGAATGAAGATCAGTGAAGGTCGAATTACTTCAGAAGCACTGTATTTATTAACTGAGTTTTCAAATTCTAATTGTTCAGAAAACAATCTCATCGGTGAACTGGGTAGCTGGAAAACCTTCTATGCGTCTTTGTAATGGCTTTGTTGTTGTTTATTGAGAGGGACTAATTAACTTTGATTATTGCACTAATATTATGGCACTTTGACAGTCCCTCAGATTTATGACTCTGGGAAAATAAACAAATGAAATGCAGGTGCTGGAGCAGAAAGAATAAGTTATTACTGAACTTTAATTACTTGGAGTGTGTAACCAGGAGAGAATTAGTTGATGAATTACAAGATGCTTAAGATTTACATCAAATTGTAAGCAATTTTGAGGAAAACAAACACAGGAACCTGCTCCAAAGTCAGTCGCTGAAAACAAAGAGACAAAGATTAATTTGATTGATACTAATATTAAAATATTGATGAAGAAGATTTATTTTTAGCTTAGAGGTGTAAGTACAGAGCAGGAAGCCGTTAAGTGAAAATTCTTGCCTAAAATTTAAGACTTGAAGAAAAATGTTAACAACCCTGTGGATGGTGCGGACAAATTCTCAAGATGTAGCTGCAAATATCCTGCTCTAAAGAACTTTGAAGTATCCACAGTATTCTGTCTCCCTTGTTCCTAGGGAAAGGAGCATTATTGAAAGGAAATTGGTTTACTTCTCAGTTTGGAACCATTGTTAAGGTAAATACAGCTGTTTAGGGTGCAGCCTTACACAGCCTCATGTTCATGTTACTCAGGTCGTACTTTTGGCAGCACTGGTGCTGCCAACTGGTTTTCTGTATTCTTGTAAGTTTTTGAGACAGTCTCCGAGCTGCACTATAAATATCCTATTCCTTCGATATTTAAAGGGGTGGAAGTTTGGTAAATAATTGCCTGTTCTTCAGCCCAATGTCCAAACTCCATTTTCTTCTGATTGGCATGAACCTTGCATACTTTTATAACTAAAAATACCCCTACTGTACTGAGTTCTAGTGTGTTTGTGAGTCGCAAGTGTGGGCTGTTGGCAGTAAAATTGGTGTATTCCCAAAATCAGTGTGTATCCTATGCTGGCTTTTCTATGGGATGGTAAGCCTTAGTTCTTGAGGTTCAAATGTCTGACGGGATATTTCCTTTCTCATTCTTTTTGTTGTGTGATGCAAAAGAGGCTTCTGCTTATTTTGCAGGAGGATAATTAAAAATAAAGTTGTTGTTGTTTCAAGTTTTGATAAAGTTACCTAGCTGATGGTCTGTATTATTGAAAGCCTGAAATTCACATGGGAAAAAAAGGTAATTCTTAAAAAAAAAAAAAATCCAAAGCCAACCGCTAAACCACACCAACACCAAGGAACCCAAATCAAACCGACTGTAATGCGGCGTTAAAGTGGAGCATATGTACCAGTACTTAGCAAAACAGCTCTTGTTTGGGCTTGTTGGGCTTCCAAATGAAGTTGTTAGGCAAAAAAAGAGTTGGTCTGCTTTTAGTGAATGCTGAAAAACAAGTTCATAGAGAGAAAATGGGAGGGGTAAATGGCTTGAAAAAACCCCAGCTGTTAAGACTTTGAGAAAACAGGGGGAATAATGGGGGCAAATAAGATCTTTCAGATTCGCTGCCATTAGGTTTAACAAAACAAAGTCGAACTGATCTTAATGGGCTGTTAGCGATAAATCTAGAAACCCTTGTTTTTAACAATTTATGTCTAAAGAGCTGATTTAGAGTTTGAGCCATTTGAGTAGGGATTATCCATATAAGCTTGCTAATTACTGTAGATAAGTGACATTTGTTTTGCGACCTGCAGCATTCCAGTTACTTTCTTTCTAAACTATAGCAGACTTTTGCTAATACTGCAAATAGAAGGCAATTGTCTTATGTAAAGCATTGTGACAGGTTTTAATGTGACTGGTCTAGCTAATCTGTCAAATAGAAATTTATAGAGAGGTATAATTGATTATATTGGTACCATCTAATGTTTTATATCCATACATGTGTATATAGAGAGAGAAAAGAGAAAGCAGTAAAAGCAGCAGATAAAAAGAGATCAGTATGGCTTAACACTCGATATCTTGGAAATGAATGTTGTTCACGCATGATGACATTCGGTATCAATTTAAAACTGTTTGATAGTTCCTTGCTCAGAAAAGAGGAAATTAGAATTCTGGAGTTATGATTCATTTTAATCAGAAAGAAATTGTCAAACATAAATCTCTCCCTGAGTAGTGAAAAGGCCTGAAAGCAGCCAAGAAAAAATATCAATACTTTGCAAAGGAGGAATGATTGTTCCAATTCGTGGCTTAATTGACTTTAAGGCTTAATGAAAAACACTACAGTGCTGTTTGTACACAAGGTTGCTCTGACGAGCATTGAAATCTATGCTCCAGGAAGAGAAGCTAGGTAATTTATTTTACATTATTATTGATATAATTTTGTAATTGAGTCTGAGCAGAATGTTTGGATAAGACTGCATAGCTCCAGATGTTAGCGGTGTTCTCAAGAAAATTCTTGAGAATAGGAATGAATAAAATATCCCATAAATCACAGCTTTTCTTGCCAAGAAGCTCTCGTTTATTTATTCCCGTCAAACAGTCTTTGAAGTAGATATTCAAAGATAAATTGTAAGTTTAATGTTGAATAAAAAGTACAATGTTTCATTTGTAATTATTCCTCTGTGTTAAGCCTATGGCTACATCAGATTAGATTAATCTGTTAAAAGAAAATTTGGGTTTCCTTTACATGTAGAAACGTATAAGGTAGAGATGTGACGAGAGAAGAGAGAATCGCTATGGAGAAAACCAACAAAATATCTCCTTGCTGTATTCCTTTCCCCAAAGTATTCTCCCCCTAAGGAGTGCTTTATATTCTTGCTGATTAAGTAACCGAATGACATTAAAACCTCTTCGTATGCCAGTTGTGATCTTGCAAAGCGCAGAAAGGCAAGAAGCACATTGGGCACGTTTACACGGAACCCAGGCAACAGTTTCCATGTGTCAGGTTGGTGTATTTTCCCCTCCTGGAGCAGGGCTGGTGTCCTGTGCCCTGTCCCAGCTCCCCTGGTGTCCTGTGCCCTGTCCCAGCTCCCCCGGTGTCCTGTGCTGTGTAAGATTACATTAGAACCAGCACAATCAGGTCTTGGAATTAACTTACCTGAATGACTAGTGGCAGAATTTCATTTATGGAACAAAATGAAGAATGCATGCGAGGTGGCCGTACGGATGTATAGATAATGAAGACACAGCCTGTTAGCGTAGAATTAAAGAGTTTCATAATACTGATAAACAAAAGCTCTTAAAAGAAAGTATTTCAGAATATCATACTGGTGAAGCACGTGCATTTCTGTGAAAATATTATTTCAAATATTGTGTTATTTCATAACAAAGAATTGTATTGTTTCAAAGCATGATATTCTACAACTATATATTATTGGCTCACGTGGCATCCCTGTGTAATCCACAGTTATAAAAGCCTGCAAAGTGTAGACATATTTCATCTTTCAGTGCTCTGAATAGAGACTTTGCTGAAGAATCGAGATAAAAGTAGTTATCCAAACCTCGCTATGGGGAAAAGGCCTTGCAGGAGGAGGCAGTGTCTTTTATTAAGCTAACTGGTAATGCAATAAAGAGAATTCTCTGTCAACTTCTCTCACTTGCAGCTACAGACACTCAAAATAAAGCATTATTGCCACCGCTGAGTATAATGCTTTGCTTTTTATTTTTAAGGATGCGATCTGGATGTTTCTGAAGTGAAGGGATCTTTTAATTAACTGCAATTGCAATGGAAATGGACCTCATGTTACTAGTGGTATAAACCTTACCCGGTGCTGGTGCTGATTGAGAACAGGGTGTGCAAGTACGACCAGACCTTGGCTGTCATGTTTAAGAATTCCGTATGTTCTGTGAATAAGCTGCTCAGCTGAGAGGCCTGAGGAGGGTGATCTGTGCTGCAAAGTATTTTCCAGCTACAGATGCAATTGTTAAAGAATGGCAGACATAGTTTTTAAACAGTAGCAGCGTGCATACACAGCCCTAAGGAAAACAAAACGCTATGCGGTCTGCTAATACACTGTTAATAGAAGCAGCTGGAGAGCAGTGGCTTTTGTATTTTGAAGTCTTGTGACGTTTCTTTCGGTTTCTAGGCTCGTCTGTTGGGACGGTAACTGTCCACGTGGACACGTCCCAGCCCGTCAGAGCTACTGATCTCGGTACCAGTGAGAAATCTGTGATCTTCAGGTTCTTCTGCCAGATCCATCTCTAAAAGCAGCTGAAAATCAGTGAATGTGGCCACTGACAAGAGCGAGAGGCTTTTTAGCGTTTGGGGAAGAAAAGACATCCCTCTCATAGTTAAAAACATTAAACAGTTTAACCAACATTTACATGGATTAATGTTGAGATCTATTTTTTTTGTACACTGTAAACATATGGCATGAATTTTCTCTCATTACAGATGCTGAGAGAAGGGAAAGGCAAATATTTAGATTACGTTCATGTTTTACAGTAGAAACACTGTTCAGTTTGTTTATACAGTTCCACTGTTACAGTTTTTATGGTTAGTAATGAAACCACTGTAAAACAGAGTCTGAATTATATAGCAGATGTGATAAGCCCCTGACTTTCAGAGTTGGGCATCCTTCTGAATACTGATATAATTTAGTTAAAGAGTTGATATACTGGCTACAGCTGAACCGTTCCATACCTACATCTTCACCTCTAGTTAGCTCTGCACTCTTGCTGTATTAAGATAGAGTTTTATTATCCAGATAAATACACTGATATGCTAAACTAATGGCATCTATGAAATATAAAGCCAGTCAGTGTGAGTGAGTGCAGGAGGCTTTAAAGGATTTGAAGGGCATTTTCCAAGCATTCAGGACCTTACATAGCCCATATATCCAGTAAACAGAGAGAAATTCAAAATGTTTAATTAATTTGATGTGTATTTTATTTCTTAATATGGTTCTCAAAAATGTTTTTATTGTACTTCCAGTTGATGGCTGGCATTCAAAATAAAGTGAATGCTGAAGTGAAAGTAGATAAAAAGGAAAATACTTCTTAAAAACGTGGCTGTATTTTCGCTTTCATCTACTTGAAAAGAACTACGGATATATCGAGTCGGTGTTTGATTTTTGTTGTACTGCACTCAGTGAGACAGAATTTTGGTTACTGGATCATTAATATTAATTCTTTATATGTATGTGACAATTGACGGGATAAGTATGTGCAAGAATAGCTTAGATCACCGCCCAAGGCATTTCAGTTCTGGACTCTGCAGAGATTTACTTTATAAGCCATAGTCACATAGGCTTCCATTGCAGTCAGAGCAAGCAACGCATTTAGTACCAAGTGTTCTCGGAACTCAGTTCTTATTTACTAATTTGAGATGAAGGAAATAGACATAAACGTTTTGTAGTGGTTTTAATTTTCTTGTTAAACTCCTGGTTTATGTTGTTGGCCTGTCTTTAAGCAGAGAATACTTTTTGATATAAGTAATAAATGCAGGAGAAAGTTTAGTTAAGACCATCGAGGTGGAGAGGGATTTGGAGTGGTTTAGCACTGTGGAATTTTGTTCAGAATGACCGGAGTTTGACAACTGCGGCGGAACAGAACCGGAGTGGTTTTCATTTTTGAAACAAACAAACGAAAAACCAACCAACAAGGCCAAAAAAACCCAACAAAACCAGCAAACCTAACCATTCCATTAAGAAAGAATTCTTTGCAATGTTTTGGTCACTTTATCTGCTTTTGGTTTTGTGCCTTGTAGAAGAGACTCCTTGTTCCTGAGAATATGCTTGAATGAGGTGGTGAATAAATGGTCTGGGAACGTACGGTTTACCCCACGTTCTGTATTTAATTTCGGATTTCTAGTCCGGATTGGAATTTTGTGTTAATGTAGAAATTCCTAACGCTGTAGAGAGCTGATAGAAACCAACAGAGCACTCTCATAGCTATGAGAGTGTGTTTCCCATGATTGCCTTCAGTAAAGACAAAGTTGACTTCTGAGTTGACTAAATTACTTCAACTCTCATACTTCTGTTCACCTTCCAACATCTTATATATATATATATATGTATATCTAATAGTTATAAAATGTAGCTTTGAAAGAAGTCACAGTATCTAACTATTACTTATTTTGTATCCTCCAGCCTGCAGAATTTTATACATAGAAATGTTAAGGTGATCTTTTTGGTGAACTGTTTCTTTATCACAGCCCTGGTGTTCCTAATGTGGAAATATGAGTTACAAAATCCCTACCGCGTGTAGAGCTTTCTAATAATACTACTTAAACATGATATGAGTTTTTTAACACAAAATTAAGACACCTCCCCAGGCAGAAACAAGAATAACCCCTCTAAAACTGCACTTTGTGCTTAGCCTTCAATTGAATGGCACTAGGAAATGCCATTTGCTCAGCAATATTAAGAACCTGTCTGTAGATGTCTACCTTTTGTATGTGGAGTTTAGTTTATAGGGTGCAGAGGAGTTTGCTTTCCAGTGCTACTTCCTATATACTAGCGTAACTTTGGTTTGATCTTTTTCTGAACCTTTCTCAGAATGTGTTTTCTAACACTGTTTAGTGTTGTTGACATTGAAAACTCATTTACCATAGCGTTACCAGGCGTTCTTACATAGACTGGATTCTGCTGTCGCTGAGTTTCTGGTTGTCAGTTCTGGGAGAGGGGGAATTCGAGGGTCTGGTTATCGCTTTTTTTTAAACCATCTTCACAATTAATCTGATTGTAACATAAGCTTGTAATATATTCCATTAATGAAGAAGACAAGCTTAGCTTATGGTAAATACAGTACTAAGTGTTTATAGTGCATTTCATATTTTACATGATTCCCTTTATAATTCTGCTTATCTTTTCATTCTAATTCCCTAAAGGCAGCATAAAAAACCCCCTAAAGAGAGTAATTACCGCTCTATTCCTTAACCAAGGCTCCTTTTGCGAGAAGAAATCTGAGCTGCTTTTTAAAGAAGGCAGTTTTAAATCAAAATGCAAATAAGCTGCTTTGTAACCACATTAATTACCCACCTAGCCTCTTATTACCCTGTTTGTATTGTTTGCAAACACTCCTTAGAGCGGTGCGGAAATTACGGTTGCTGGCCGGAGGAAGGGTTGTGCTTTGGAACCAATTAGAGGGAGCGCGGTGTCGAGCGGGGCTCCCGGGAGCCGCCGGCGCGGCCGCGTCGGCCGCGGCCTCAGCGCCGCTGCCCCGGCACCGCCTGGTAATTGCATTACCGCTCCTCTTTTGCTTCGGCAATGAGCTTCGCTCTCTGCATTTTAAAACTGAGCAGGCGGCGTTGTGTCTCGCTAATGATTTAATATGGACTGCGATTGTTTTTTTTATGGTGAGATCCGGCGGGTCGTTTTTGTCCCCGCTTTAATTTTGGAAAAAGGAAACAAAGAACTAATGCGTATGTTCCAGACCTCGCAGATTTCCATGTAATTGATTTTTCACAGTAGAAAACCAGCTTTATTAGTTTATTTTGTTATCAGAAGTGAACGGGGTGGAGTATTTGCTGTTTGTAAACAGTGTGTTAGCTGAATGAGTGTAGGTTTTTCAACACTTTAAAGAAACTGCATGCTTCATAGTAACATGTGCTCTTATTCTTCACCTGAAATGTACACTTGTTGCTAACCTAGTCTGTGTTGTGTTCTTTTCTTGGTGTCCTGTGTGATTGTGAAATGGGCCTTCACTCCGAAAATTGGTTAGAAATTAAAACTAAACCCAAGAAATGTGTGAGCATTCATGCTTTTGGAGTTATAAATATTTTCAGATGCCAGAGTTTAGTTTGCTGGGTCACGTAGCCTGCAATGCGAAGAATGAATTCTTTGAGATGTGTTTGTTTTTGTAGGCCTGTAACCATTGTCAGTACGTTAAATGAATCTTTTGAAGTAGAGGAACTTCTCTTGGTTGAGCTTAGAATGGAGAAGAAAATGTAGAGAGATGATTTTCTTCCTGCTTCTGAAACTGTGCAGCATCTACCACAGTGCTGTGGCAGTACCATAATGTTTAAAGAATACCTGCTGATAAAGACAAGATGTTAAGGTCTGTATAGTTCTACTTTAACACTGAGTAGGAAAAGAGCAATTCCAGCATTGTGTAGTGCAACTCTGTGTGATTGTTATGCATTAAAAACAAAAAGGATGCTCATTGCTGGATCACTAATAGCTTTGTATAGTGACAAGAGACTAGTGTGAGGGCATCCAAAGCAGCACTGGCTTGGTTCATGATCCACAATAGCTTATAAAACTGAAGATAATTACCCAGCTTATATGACTGTAGAGCAGCATAGATGACATAAAACAAACATAGGTGGAGTTCAACAGGAGCACAGAAGATGTATGGGAAGTAGACTTACCAAGCAAAGTGCTCAAAAGGTACGATTTTGTGTGCTTGTCAGTGATATTTCTAAACCTTTTATTTAATATAAAGCCAAAGCATCGTATTTTTTGCTTAATTTGCTGTCTTTTCTAATTTTTCCTCATCCTTAAGTTCCCTTTTATCCTGATAATGATCCTTGGAGGGGCTGAATTGAGGACAGAATAGTAGACTTTGCGTGATCCCATGGACTTCTCTTTAATAACTTGTTACTTTATCTTTTGTCTCACTTTGTGATGGTCAGTGCTAGCTGTGAGAAATTACACTGCTTGCCTTGAAAATCTCCGGATATTCTTATTTTTGTATGAATAAGAAGATTTATGATCTGCTTATTTAACCCAGTTGGCTAAGGCATTAGGGCAAATAGGCACGATTCCATTGTGCTGAAAATACGTATGATACTTAAGAAGAGGCTGTAAACCTAAGGTAAATCAATGTGATGCTATTCAAAGTAACATATATATATATCTGTATATCTGTCTATCTAGATATATATATAGCTTAGTCATAAAAAAATCTGTTTCCAAAGCCCTCTGAAAATACTAATTTTCTGTTGCCATGAAGAGTTTTGGGTCAATCTTCTGAATACCTGTATGCATGACGATTGTTTTTAAAGGGCAGGACTTCTATGACTGCAGCCATTTGTCCACGCTTAATTTGCAAATGGTATGGTACCTGCCATAATTTGTATTATTTAATGTTGAACATGGAAAGGTGATTGTGCTCTCCTGTGCTTGTTTCTTTTATTTTTTTCGCTTTAAATCTGGAACTGTGTCACTGAGATTTATTAGAGCTGTGTTGAGGGAGTTCACACAAGATACAACCACCCTTTCATTATCAAGCGAGGTAATTTAAAATCTTTATTTTGCTCCTTTCTGGTTTATGTCTGGGAAGGAAGCACTTCACGATGCGCTTTCCCACTTGTGCTGGAGGGGGAAGCGGGCATTGCTGCTGAATGCCATTTGTCCTGTTAAAAATTCATTTGCATTTTTGCTTGTGACTTCGCCATGTGAGAACTGTGAACCAGAGTGAATGGGATGTAGTGCTGCCCCTGCAGTGAACAGGGAAACGCTGTCTTTGTGTTTGCTAAACAGCAGCTCCTGTTCTGTTAGTTGTGCTCTATGGGTGAGGGGATGCTCAGAGTAGAAACATTACTTTGGAAACACGATTCTTGCACTAAACTGCTATAAACTTGCTCCAAAAAGAGACACTCAGTGCATTGTTTTGCAGAAGCAGTTTTATTACTCAGCGTATAAAAATAAACAATGGTGTGCTAAGCCTTTTCTTTCCTGTATTTCATCTGAGGTCACTGCAATACAACATTAACCTCAACTATAGACTCCGCTTATCCAATAGAAGTATTGAATTAGCACAACAAAGGGAATGTTTGGGGTTGTGTTTGTCCATTTGTTTTTGCTGGACACATGCAAAACAAGCCTTGAAGCACCTAAATCTTGAATAGCTGATCCTGGCATATAAAGAATAAAGGAAAAATTAGCATAAATATGTAACTAAATACGGTTGTTATCATAAGTGTCAAAACCGGTATTATTTTGAGTATGACAACAAAGTAGGATGCCTTTGCCTTAGGCTTGTGTAATACTTTGTAGATGCCTCTTTCAGGTCCTGTAATAATAAATATATATAGGTCCTTACTAATAAATATACAGTTGCCTGATTTGTGGGGTAGTTCTGGTCTTTTAGTAATTCTAATTCTTATATGGGACATATTGTGATCAGACTGTAGTTTGGTTTTAAGAGAAATATTTTTACGTCTCCTAGGCCTTGAATATTTGTTGGTTGTGATGACGGAGAGCTGTTTGTACTTGAAGGTATTAAACATTCGAGGCACCTTCAAAAGAGATCTTAGATGAGTTTTACACTACAGATTCTTGACAATGCGGTAGAATGGTGAAGTGTATCTGATCCAGCTTAGTTGTATTGGTAGACACTCTTTATGAAGATGCAATTAAATTCCTTAAAAAAAAAAGCTTGTAGTTTTGCCAAAATGGAACTAAGTGCACTTGCTGACACAGGCTTTGTGCATGCTTGAAATGCTGTAGCAGTTCATCGTAGCGATAGACACTCCGAGTAGGGAGCAGCAGGTGCAGATCTGCTCTCAACAAAGAAATAAACACTCTTTTTGGCTTTAAAAGGGAACATAGAAATGATTTCGGTGCTTTCTGGAAGTTCTGATGTCCCAGGGAACCGAGGCAGCTCAGTTGCTGTGTCTGCCTGCCCGTGTCCAATAACATTTGGTCCCATAGAGCAGAAGCAAATTAAGAAGGATAAAGATCCTTAGGATGATCAGGTTCCTATAAGTATTGAGCTTTATGAAAGGGTACATAGGCGATCAGTGAGCAGAACTGAAGGGACCTTGGGCTCGTAGACATCAGAGAAACCTTCAGAGTAGGTGGGAAACAAGGTACAGGACCCAGTTCATGGGGGGATTTCAGTCTGGGCTCGTATTCTGCCGTGGTATGTGGGGTGTTCAGAGGTCTCACAGAATTGCTAATCTACCATATAGAAGAACAACCTGAATGGTACCTGCAGCCTCAAAACAGGACCTCAGGAGAGCTGGAGTGCGGTGACCCTCCCTGGGCCAGGTGACGTTTGTGCCTCGTGTGGGCAGGGAGCTTCGCAGTTGTACTTGGTTGTACTATCTTGTGATTTTTCGGGACTGCTCATCAATGTAGTCGTGTTAAACATGTTATGGCTACTAACAAAGACACAAATGTATGTACTCGTTTCTAATTAATTTGTGTAATTATGTTTTATAATCTAGGTGTTTGCAAAGCAGAACGTGGTACACCCCATTTACTGTCCGCTGTAGCTGATAAAAAGTAATAGAATGAAATAAATCTTGAAACTTACTTTAATTGTAAATATAGATTAGTTGTAAATTATATCTTTGTTATGTTTATTTTTAATTCTGCAGTGTTGCAGGTTTGTGGAGCATGCCAATTAGTGTAGTTATTCAAAGTAATGATGAGTTAATTACTGTAAATGCTGAATGCTGTTTCTATGACAATTTAAAATACAGTACTGAGATACTTTTTTAAAAATGCAAGACTAGAAATAAAGGCAAAAAAGAAAAGATTACAATAATGAGACCAGTTAATTGTAAAAGGCTTTTTTCAGTATTCAAAGTTATAATGTAGATAAGATGATTAAAAATACATGAATAAGAAAAAAGTATAACAATTAAGAATAAAACCTCAGCATCCCGACTAATACCATTATCAATGTGGACACAAATGAGGTAAACCTATGTATTTCACTATGCGTTAGTGTCTAAATGGAGAAAAGGCAATTTGATGGAATTAATCTGAAGTGGGTTACTGTTCTTGTACTCGCTCAGCGGATCCTCTTGCTTTGCCCCGCACCTCTTGCCCTTCGCCTGCTGCCCACGGCAGCTCAGGCTGGTCAACCTTGACTTTGTGAGTACTTTTAAAGAGTAGAAAATGCTTCCAGCTTAGAGCAGAGTGTTGGAGTGTTGGTGATGAACAGCAGTAAATCCTACCGTTTTGGAAGCCGTGTGGTATACCTATGAGAAATGAGCCGATTCACAATGTTTCCTTGAGCATGCACGTGTAAGAGATATTAATAGCTTCCCTCAGCAGTGTCCCACTTAGAGTATCTTGGAAATGCAATATTTCATTCTGTCCTGGTTAAATTAACCTTACATTTTCCTGTGAAGTGGCATGACTACCTGGAGAAAATGTGAAGGGTACTATGTATGTTCACATTGCAGGGGGAAAAATGGTATCCAGGGTAGTGTTTACGCATTAAACATTTCCTTTTCAATCCAGAATTGGTTGCGTGACAGTTGAGTGCAGGTTTGGCAATGGAGACCGGTGCCATGCGTTTCTCTGGTTGCCTTTTTAAGTCATGAGAGAAATATTAAAAAATCCGGAGTAATTTCTGGTGCCATTATTGAGGAGTTGGATTTTTAAATGCAAAAGGCTTTTGTTTATAAAGTGGCAACAGCAAATTGTTCCTCTGCTCATGAAGAATGGTACGGTAGGGGAAAAGCTCTTCCAGTCCTTTGAGGAGCTTCTGGAGCCCTCCCGTGCATCAGGAATTCACAGCCCTGCAAGGCCGAGAAAACCAATGCACAGACCCAAAAGTCCCCGACCCTCAGCTCTATCTGTTTGGTCCTGCTATGGCAGAAATCATTACGAGTTTGATAGATTTATTTCTAAAGACTTGCTTCAATATTTGAAGTACTTCTATTCCAGCATTCCTCATCTCGAGCTCAGCTGTGGATCAAGATGAAAGAAAAATTAAATTGTATATTGAAGAGCTGTTAATTGAACTGCGCTGCGTTTAGCAAGGGAGCGTCAGCTTCAGGCAGTCAATACTACAGAGGATTTTTAATGCAGTGTATCACTAGATTGTCAGTTTGTATAGGAGAATGCAAACAGACCGCTGCCACTGGCGAGAAAGCCCTGGAAACTTTTACGTCGTTGAGGGGAGAAAATGTTATTTTGCTTTGATATGTTGTGACAAAGTTGTTGATAAAACCAGGAGCAACATTTTTTTTTTTAGGCGAATATTATTCGAGGATCTTTTTATTATTGATAAATTCTGATTGTTAAGTATTTATTCTTTAAATAAGCAATGATTTTATATTGATTTTATTTTTAATTGGAGCAGAACGCGTTCCTCAGAATTCTCAAACTTGCGCAAATGTTCCTTTGCAATTTGAGCAGCTCTGAAAGTCTCATTTAAAAATATTAGTTCTTGCCAGATATAATTCTAAAAAATGGCATATCAAAAAGCTTTAGAAATGCTTTAGAAAAATGTTATCTCTCTTTCCTAAGGCAGTGTTAATTTCTTTTGTAGTTAATCTTTTGTGCTGGAATTTAGTACATTTATAGTTAAAGATTCTTTTAACAGCTAAATTATTTAAGCACGTCTTCTGGGATAACATGCTCTGTTTGGTGTTAAGTATGAAATACTTTTTATTTCTTTTTCTTCACTGATAAAAATGAAATAACTAGAGGCATTTGTAGAGCCAGAACAGATTTAGGGCTATGGCGTTAGATTGAAGATGTGCTATTCTAAGACACAGCTCTCACGCTTCAGGGTAAGATTCTCCTTACTTTTGGTGGTCCTTACAAGGCTTAAAGTCCAAATTCGGAAAACCATAGTGAGTTTGAAACTTGTTAACTATAGGTGCCAGTCTCCAGACTTATACGCTAGGAGCGTGGTAGGTCTTGAGTAAATGGTAAACTTAAAAATGCTGTATGTTGTTGGTGCGTTGTCTTCTCTTGGGGCAGAATGATCTTCCTTAGAGGTTGGGTTTAGTCTGGCCCATCTTGGTACTTCTGTGGTACCCAAGAAGACAGTGGATGGCTTCAAACGACTTAATTTTCCCATCATACCGAAGTCTTGTGACTCCAAAACCAAAATAGAAGAGTATAATAAAATCCACTATGTGTAAGTAGCTGACTTTGCTTCATTAACCTGGGGTTCTATGGCCAAACTTTCTGCAGATGTGTCAGCTGTTTAGGAGGGTGAAAGGTATTCAAACAGATTCCATCCCATAGCTCCTGACCCTGGTTGGCTGATGTTGCTGAAGTCAGTATGGTCGTTCCTTTTGTGTTGTCAACTTAGTGTTACATTTTTCAAGTTTGCTTCCGCTTAGAAAAGTCTTTGAATGTTTCTTATCATGTAGAAAATTGCCAGAAGGGACAGTGGTATTTTGTCTTCCAGATTTCAGAATGTTAGGGTCTAGATCAATGGTGTGTATTTGATTTAAAGAGCATCCCGTAAATATTTGAACTTAGACTTGTGTGCTACTAACTTCTTTTGTTTCAGGAAGACTATGATTATTGAAATACTGAAATTAAAAGCTGTGTAAGAAAACCCCTGCTTCATATTGAAGCTGTAATTTTAATATCTAAAATGCTTTTATGCAATTCAAGTCTAAATCATCGTGCTACCTGAATCTTATTTTGACTATTTCCTTGAAACAATAATGTGTAGCAACCTATCCCGTGATTTTGCTGTAATTGTCTGTGTGAGACAGTATCTGACAATGTGAATGTTAATGCATCCAGTAACATTCCAGAGCCCTTTGATAATCAACGAATTGTATGAAACTCCGGTAAATGCAATCAGAGGTCAGCTCGAAATCAAGCAGAAACGAACTAAAATTCTTCCATTTCAGTTTTACATAGGTAAATCTTGTATCGTCCGCATAGTGTGCAGTTGTCTGATACGAGGGCCTAATTCCAAGAACCATGGTAACAGGATTAGTGGAGGTTATGTGAATAAAACCATTAATGTAGTTGAAAAGTTACTTGGTTGACAAAACATGCGATGGAGATGGCCAGCAACATCAGGTCTCCATCGTGTGTCCGTCTTATTGTTGGAAGAACTGCAACTTTCTGTTGACCTTCCCAAAAAGTTGGGTGGTTTCCCTGTGTGGTTAAGGCTTCAAGAAGGTGTGTCTGGTGGGTTAAGGCTCCCACTTAATTTGTGCAAACTCCTAATCTCTAGGCGATCTGATTAAAACATTGTATGTTCCGTGTTCCTTTATGCACTGCGTAGCTGCATGAGGCAATATCTTTAAAATGTAAAAGCGCCTCCAAAATGCACAGTCTGATAACAACAACAAATCTAATCTAAAGTGACAACTGGGAGACTTTGCCAGACGTTTTTCTCTTTAATGTAACATGACTTTAAATTGATGCAGCCCCACAGTGATTGAAAAACTCTCAGAGCTTGTCTCCCATGATTACATTTCTGATCTGTACAACTTAATTTTTTAAGTGGGTGAATCTCACTTTGCGAATGAGCAGTTTGTTTGTGTTTTAAGAGGGTGAGTTTCATTGATGCAAAAGCAATGGAACTGTAATGCTGTGAAAAGTAATATTCCTGATAGCGATCCCGGCCAGCAACATGGACCCGTTCCTTATCTGAATGATATCAAAGTCATCTGGCGGGTAAGGCCATGTATCGAGTGCTGGTTTATACTTATCTAGTGAATTTAGTGGTAAATTAACACAGAATTAAGAGCACACAAACCTTAGGTGACCTTCCCTCCTCTGAAAATACCTTTGTTAAAGCATTTTAAATCTGCCTAAGATTCTTTATATCTTGAAAACGGGTTCATTTTATTTTGAGTTTGATTGAAATAGGATGTTATATACTACCTTAAACAAACAAACACAAAAATCCCTGTTAGGTGTCCTGAGAAACCTTATTGTGAAACAAGTAGCTTCACGTTTAATAATGAGCTAAAACAGCACACATCTGTGATTGATACAACATTTTATAGAGGGAAGATATGACGGATAAAATGGCGATGATCCCGGCCACAGTTTTGGTGTAGAATTTAGTCAGAAAACCAAGAATTGGTTTGTAAACTTCAAAATCAAGTAAATTTTTGAAAATCATACTTTTTTAAAATAAGCCTCACTTGGACTTTGTCTTGGTATTTTTCTAGTACGTAAGTATGTATTTTTTCATTTACCTTTTAAAATGTATACGGTCTGATAGGTTTAAAGTAATACATGTACCCATGTCTGTCGCTGCCTTCTATACGTGCAGGAAAAAAGGTCGTGTGTGAGAAGAAATGACCCGTGGTCGGTTTTGTAATACAAATTCTAAAAATCTGTTCTTTCTGCATTGTTGCTCCCCAAAGCAGGAAATGATACCCATGGGTAGGTGCAGTGATTGGCTGATATCAGGTAGAAATAAGAAGAAATAAAAGGCTTTGAAATGCAGTAGCTGTGTTTTATATCAGCCATGCATCGTGGTGTGTTGTACTTAACGAGGTTGTGCCTGACTTAAGCCAGGGTGGAACAGTCAGGGTTGCAGAAGACTCTGATTATTTGATCCATAAAATGGTGGCCAATATGCAGGACAGATAATAGATCGTTTTTCTTGAAGGAGACGGCAGTGAGGTGAATATTGTGCCCTTAAGAACATTTCAGCGGCCTTGATTAAAGATATTAAAGCTCTGGAGGTGCTGGAGGAAAAAAATAGCATAACAATTGTATTAAAATGTCAAATTTTTGGAACAGTACAATAGAATGTAAACCAGATGAAAATAGATTAACTCTTTAAGATATTTAATGTTATCCTTTCCATAAGCTGTGGTAACCAAGCATTTTATTACTTGAACAGAAAACTTATTATTTTGTGATCTACATCTTGGGGTACATCTGATTGTGAGGATGGTGATTCCAGTCCTGCTTTTTTCAATCCTTCCTCTAGATTTGATTTGACAGTACATCTAAACTTAATTAACAGCTCAGAGCCCCCAGGAAGGTGGTTGTCTTGCCAACGTGGTCAAGTCATTGGCCAATATAACCATGAATCGAGAGACTTCCTCGCAGGCACCCACAAAACCCTTGGAAGTTACGTACATGCAAACCTACCAGAATGCATATTTGTATTTTGACCTAGTTGAGTTACTTCATCTGCTCAGTTGTGTAAACCCAGTATCTGTAAGTCTTAAGAATTTTGTTACCAAAAAAGTAAAGTTTTGCTTGTAAGAATGTAGTGAAAGCTTGGCTATCTGGGAATAGAAAAAATAGTCATCCCCAAAAAATCAAAGAGATAGTAAATATTTAACATTCCATTGTATTTGTTTTGTTTGAGAAATGAAACAATTTAGTATTTAATTGACTTTTTTCTATGTGACTTTTGCTTTATTTAAGCATAGCCTGTTCTCTCCGTATTGCTGGTTTGTTCAAGGACCATTCTGGTATATAAAAAGCTGGAGAATCAACACTGTGTTTCAAGTAGTTCAGCTGTGTCTTTGGAGTCTGATCCCAATCATGTCCAGTTCAATCACTGTGTCACTGGGTTGGACTTGGGAAGCCCTCTATGGAGTTGGAAGGGATTTCTTTTTCTTCAGGTGCTGAACAGCACTGTAATTACTTGCGATTTCTCTTTCATTCTCTTTCCGTGCCACCTTGTAGAGAAGAGAAATGGCTGGGGAATTTGGATAATTGTGATTTCCGCTCCTATTGCCAAGTCCCACGTCCCGGAGGAGCAGGCTCGGCAGAGCTGTTTTCTGTGGCCCGTTGGTGCGGGTTCTTGTGCACAGACTTTCTCCATCCCACCTCCCATCCTGTACTCAGCAGCCTATGGGGTTTGGATTTGAGACCTAACCTAACCCGTCTTTACCAAGGTGACTGTGGGTTTAGCTGGGTGTGCCCTCCAGGATGTTTTTAATTAGATATAAAGGAATGAATACATCGCTTTAAATTATTTTGATGAAAGAATTCTTACAGTGTCATTAACAATGAGTTAAATGAGCTAAAACTTCCCTCTAGTTCCCTGCCTTTTGATGAGGAAACAAAGCAGTTCTTTGCATGATTAAGATTTGTGGCATCACGCCTGAAATGAGAAGCTGTAATATATTCTTTATAATTTGTGTAGGTTTTTTTAACTGCTGCATGACCACTCTGCTGCTTGTGACTATTTGTACAGCTTTGTCATGTTTTCCTTTGATTTCGGATGCCGACATCATAAGTTTACATCTATGTTTTTATTTTCCCTTTATTGCTAGGGATGCTGATTGATTCCTCGGGCTCCTCGAAGGGAGTTGGCCTTGCAAATTCCTGAGGCTCTTGAAAAACTCCAGATCTGGTTGCTTTTAGACTCATTAGGCTGAATATGAGTTCTTGATGGTGATGATTAAACCATAGCCAGGTGTCTGTAAACATGTGGAAAACTGTGGGCAACGAGCTAATTCCTCCTGTCATTTGAAATGTGCCAGGAGATCAGAAAGCTCATTTCCAGGAGCTGTTTGACACTATTTTGTTGGCATTACAGCGTAACAACAGCTTCAGGAATGTATACGGACAGCAGATAAAGACACAATCAAGGTTATTTACTCTTGGAGAAAGACGGTTATTCCAGTGAAAAGGAAGGAATTAAGTGTTGTTGTTGATAGAGCTCTTGGCCCAATATCAGAATGTATTCTGTACCAACAGCATGCTTTGGGTTGTTGACCTTTTCAATATTTCTCATTTCCCTTGTTACACAGCTCGTTGTAGAGTTTAGGCCAAAGAGTCAGGGACCAAAAATTACCAGGTAGTCTTTAATATCTTGAGGCCTTTAAAAAGAAAGGTGCAATCATTTGCCTTATGGATTTTGATTCATCTCCGTTTTAACCTCTGCCTTGCAACCATGAAAAATCGTTATACGTTGCAAGATTCGGAGTTTTCTCCGAAAAGTTGTAGATGCGTTATTGCATCCATCATTTTTGTGAATGGGAATTGATTTCTGTACCTTAGAGCGCCGGAGCCGCCGTGCGTCATTTTGAGTGGCTGCTTTGGAGCACGTAGAGCAGAAGAACCGAGGCGGTATATCTGGGATCAGTGGGTTGTTGACGTGGGATATTTTCCTCTTGGCTTTAACTTCAATCTCGAGCACAATAAAAGGCAGCATAATTGGCTAAACTGCGAGGCTGGGGATGGCAACTTATTTGAAATATTGGGTAACGCACACTAACAGTAAAACCTTAGGAGTAGCAAAGGTGCATATTCTGCTAAATAAACTTCAGTAATTACTTTAGGGGGTTTTCCTCAGCAACATTGTAATTTTTCTAGTTTATATTCTTCACAGACTGCTGACCACAGTGACAGTTTTGCTGTTCTTGTATAAAATAACTCACACGTGTGTGCACCTGGTCTTCATTATGTTACGTTGCATGTATGGTAATGGCAGAATGGGAAATTTTCTTCTCTGATTTCTGCTGATGACGCCTTGTTTCGGGTACAGCACTTCACAAATACATTGTTCATTAAGTGTCAGTATCCATTAAGCAGCACTGACAGGTATAAGGACTGTACAAAACATTCACATCATCTTCATAACAAGTAAGTATTTACTACAAAATGCTAAAAAAAAAAAACCCAAAGAAACCAAACAACCTTACTTTAACCTTTTTTTTTTTTTCAACTGTCAACCATATGAACACTCTTGTTTTTACCTTAGTGAGACAAATACATTTGCAATGAAGAAGCATAAACAAACTCCACCATATGAACACTCTTGTTTTTACCTTAGTGAGACAAATATATTTGCAATGAAGAAGCATAAACAAACTCACTCCAAGAAATACTTTGGAAAAGAGTATCCATCTGTATAAGATACAGACTAAACAGAACAGAAGCAATGAAGAAGCCTCTTGAGAGTGTAATTAGAATTATATCGACTAAAACCTGGCTTTGACCAAGTTCCATTACATGACGTAGTATACCAAAGCCAAATTTGGCCCACTGTATTGTAGAAAATCCTTCTTAGCGTTGATTTTGTTTCTTTCTTACAAGGGTTTTAGCTGGAAATGTGTGATTCTGAGAAGTCACTTGTGACCCTTCACTGTGTGTTTGTAGTGGTAGGGGAGGCTGGCTGGTGGGTTGGAGGCAGGGGAGCGTGGGGATCCCCCCATTGTCCATGCAGGGGGACGTGGGGAATCCCCCCATTGTCCATGCAGGGAAGCGTGGGGACCCCCCTGTCCTTGCAGGGGTAGCTGTGACATGGGATGGGTTTGTGCTGTCTGTGGAATGCAGCCTCTTGCAGAGATGCTCCATTGCTTCAGAGACTGAACTGTAGCTTTTAAAGACTGGTAAGTTTATTACCTATTTCGTGTGATGCGCTCGAGCTAGGATTTCTGAGCGTTACCACGAGATGTCGCTATTTTGTAAGAAAAAAGTCTATCCAATGGCATGAATATCTGGAAAATAAATTATATCGCCCTAAAGGGTGAAAATGTAGGAATTTAAGGATTAGAATCCTTTAATGTCTTCAGTTGGAGCACGTGCAACTTAAATACACGCACAGTGTGCTGGCATCGCTATTCCCAGGTTTGTTGGTGTTCTGGTTTTCCAAGCTGGAAGGACTGGGAGGAGTTTTAACTCTTTTATAGGTCAGCAAATATTTGTGCTTGTAACACGGCAGCTGAGAGGGGGTAAGACTTTGTTGTAATCTTATTTGCAAAACTAGAGGATACCTAAATATCTGTGGCACGTTGCCTGGTGGGGAGTAAAGAGCCCAACTACCCAGTGCCCATGGGTCACAGACCCAACCGACATGGAGCAATAGTGACATCCTGTGGGAGAGGTTCACAAATTTTGCCATTATGTGGCTTCCTGATATGCATTTGTGTTTTCCTCTAAAATTAATGATACCACATAGGTTTTACTATATCTTTAAATGGGATGCAATTTATTTAAATTCTTCTAAACGTTATTATTTAAATTAAAAGCTATGAGGAAGAACTTGTGAACTCTACATAAAAATCTGCTTCTGCTAACAGCAGTAATGTCTGAGATGCCTGTATTTCAAGCTACATATAGAATTATATAGTTACATTACAAGACTGCAACAGAAATTAAAGGAATTTGATGTTATTGGAGTGATGAGGCTTTGGCTGCTGAGTAACCTCTGTGCTTCTCACTTATTCCCTTAATCTTTATTGGCCTTTTTGTAAAGCATGTGATGAAAGACTCTTTATCTGATAATTTTAAAGAGAGAAGTATTTAGGCTTTGTATTGTAATTCACTGCAAGTCTTCCAATAAGAAATATAAAACAGTGTCAGAGATTTTTCTGAAGTGTATTTCCTGTTTAAAAAATATCGATGGATGAAGTTACAGCACTATCCCCATGTGAGAGGATCATTTGCACATCTGTCCAAGGTTAGTACCTCTTCTGTGGTCATCATCATCATCCTTCATTGTGCTTGCTGATGATGCAAGGTGATGATGCCTTGCAAGAATCAACGTTGTGTTAGTACTCATTAAACAGTGCAAATTGTTCCTAACTGGCTGTTTGTGATACTGAAAACAAAGGTGAGAAGGAGAATTATAATATTTTGTTGCACAAGTAGCATCTAGAATGGACTTGGGCTACTGACAGCAAGCGTGATGGAACAGTGGGTGAGCAGAAGCACAAGAGATAACGATCCAAAATTGTATTCATCCAGCACTAATGAAAGGGTTAAAATAGAGATATCACTCTGTTTGAAGGCCAGTCAACTTACTGCTGAAATAATCACTGATGGAAAATACTACCCTTTCTGTTTTAACTGAAGAACATGTGAAGACCACATAGTCGGTGTGTCCTTCTGAGCACCTCGCAGTGACGCCACAAAGCTGATTTAAAACAAATCAATGTGTCAGTAACTTCACAGAGGTGAGCAGAGGATCCTTTCCACAAGCTTGTCAAGGGCTATGAAAGTGATTGGCAAGCTTAAATTAAATTTGGAATATTTTTGTGTAATCACTGTTAATTTGGTTTCGCAACCCATTCCTGGCAGATATCGGTGGGAACCAGATGGCAGAGTTGTGTTGATTGGAAGCAGATTTTCAGATGCTCGCTACAATTGATTTGCTGGCAGATGAAGGGTTACTCATGAGATGTGTTATGTTTTGCTTCTCTTTCTAAAAAAGTAAACTGTCTTGTGCAGCTGCACTTATAGATTTTTGGATCTGCAAATGTAACGTCAGTTGTGGTGAGGATCTGTTTGTTGGTATAAGAATACTTGAGAAAGATTTGAAAGTTGAGAGTAAGTAGCAGTAATAAGTCAAATCCTAAAGCTTCTGCACAGATTCATGAAACATTTTTATTGAATTTTCTGTTTAAGTTGATAGTATTTTGTTCTCTGAAGACTTAGGCTTCTGTATTTTAACTGGATAAATGTGGTCATTTGCATGGTGCGACTCTGATCTTCCTGTGCCTCTTTTCTGTTGTTGTTGCTCTGAATTATTTTAGCAGAGTACTTTTCCTTTAATATATAAAACCAGCTCAAACTCATCTTATAAATCAAAGTTTTACTTGAATCCCTCTGCAGAAGGAAAGAGCAAAGCCTAAGCTTTCTGGACCTCGTGGCTGCTGAAGTTCACACTGTTCCAAGAGCAATTAGATTAATGAAAGGAAATTTAATTACAAAAAGTTGTTAGACACTAAGCTACTAGTTCTGGCTCTGAAAGTCCTGAGCTTAAAACTTGTTCGAGAGTAGGAGAGTATCCCAAGGCAGTGTCATGTTCCTGTGTTCTTCCTTAGGCATTAGAGAGTGAGAGCTCTGCTTCTGTGAATATGTGGGTATAGTCGTTAATTATGTATGATGGATTTATTTTTGCCTCAGGATCTCTGTCATAGTTTGTGCAGGCAGGGTTTGGAGATTGGAGGGACACCATGGCAGCCTGTGTCAAGGCAGGTGTGTGCTTGCAGAAGGATGTGGCAGGTTCAGCTGGATGCTCCTATTATTCCCTTCTACTTGAGCACACAACTTGTTCTTTATTGCAACCTGATTTTCTCCTTCCCCTATGAATTTAACCTGCCAAAGTGGTATTAAGAGAATTGGTTTTCTTTTGGAGAAACACAAAACGTTTTGAATTTGTTTCTGATTCAAAGTTTAGGTTTTAATCACATTCAGTAGAATGTGATTAACAGAAAAACCTTATCAGAGAAATCTGGTTTCAAACCTTTTTCTTATTTTGTGGTTCTTTCCTTCTAAGACGATTGTGGGATTGTGTGGGGCAGGAAATGTTCCTCCCGTCTTGTTGGAAACCTACCAAATGTTCATTTAAAAATACACCAATCACTTGAAATAAGATTAGTGTTTAGCAGAAAATGTATAGGTCTATCTGTATGGTGTAGTTATGGATGTGCAGAGCTGTAACAAGTACGGGGCTGTGAAGAAGAAAGTATTTTGGAAAAGAAAAATACAAAGCCAAAAACCCTTCTCATCCTGTGAGTACTATCCTGAGTGGGCTGCTTTTTGTGATGAAATACATTGGTGTCTTTTGGACTTAGAATGGGGGCCCAGCAATTTCTCTGATTTCGGTGTTGAAGGTCCCATAGCTGCCTGTGGCTGCTGAGATGTCGGGTGGCTGAGCCACCCAGTGCCTTGGTAAATCTGCTGCTTCAGTTCCCAAGGTTTCTCCAAGTTTGTGTGTTTAGCTTGTAAACTACTTCTTGCTTCATTGTAATTGAAATATTCTTTCAGAGGTTAATTTCAGCTTTATTGGATTATTTGTTATGAAAGATGACCCCAGGTTTCTGAACTCCATGAAGTATGATTTTGTACACTGTTCCCAGCAGCCGTTGAAATTAAAAGCTGATGAGGTCTTGGAGATCTAACTTAAACATCGTTGCATTATTTTTAACTTAATTGAAAGTTGATATACTGTGTTTTTGACCTGGTCTCTGTAAAAAGCTGCGTTCTTTGGCAAATATTAACCACTGTGTGTGGTCTAAATAGATATTTGACTAACACAGACTGAGCCTTGCTTTGGTTAAACACATCTCCTTCCACACATTTCCTAAGCTCTAATGAACATATTTATTAGTGGTTTCAGAAAACACTGCAAAGTTCCATTAAAAATAGAGGACAAATCCAGTTGCACACAAAGCATTTAGCATGAAATGTTCCTTTGAAATAGTACTGGTCAGTTTTCAAAGCCAAATATTCTAAACTTTTAAAGTAATTATATTTGAGTTAATATGTAATATATGGTATAGTAGCAGGATCAGAGAAGAAGGCCAAACTCATAAAATATGAGGCGGTAGTTTATGAAATGGTCCTTTTGTGATTGCTGAAATCAGTGCCAGTGATTTTGGTAGACACAGAGCAGGAACCTCTAAGACTGGTGTTCATGTGCTGTTCTTTTAAATGTCGTTTTCTGTTTGTAAGGTTAAATAAAGAAGGACAATGAAGACTCCTTGAATCTGGGTGAAGAATTTGACAGTTCTTGGTGGAATGTTTGCTTTGGCTTATTCAAAAGTCGCACCAAACCGAAGGGTCTTTAAAGGTGGTGGCCTGCGGGTGACTGCCTAATGTGATCTATGGTATTTACAGAAAGAAGAGCACATCTCATAGCTTCTTTACCAAATTTCAAATGATGAGGTTTAGGGGAGAGTACAGATGTACCTGAAGCTGTAAGCTATATTTGTCTGCTTTCTATTCTTAAAGCAAATACAGGGTTACAGCCTACATATGTTTGTCAGAGTGATTAATGGCTTGTATCCATACATTAGAACTGAGAGTAGTAAGATTTATATCTTTTTGTTTTGAGAAGCAAAAGCAAGCCCATAAATACATGCTAAATGTACTCCATCTGATGAGCATGTGACCTATGGTGGACATTTACAGTAAATGACTAGAGCCATTTAGAAGCTTTTTTTAAGCTATTAAATACACTTTAAAATGTCATAAGATGTCATGAGCCGCATATGTAAAGCTGATATTTATATTTATCAGACGCTTTAAGAACAGAAAAGGTCTTGCATTTGTACCAGTTTCTTCTTTGCTTTCTAAACCGAAGAGTGGATTACCAGTGATAGGTGAGGTCAGGATGGAAAGATACAGGTAGTGAAGGTCCAAAACTTCTCGTAGCTTTCATTTACACAGTTTGTTCCAAGCGCCACAAGGATGGCTGGTAGGTGATGTAAGTTAGTGATGGGAAAATGCTCTAAGTTACGGGGGATTTACGATCCCTAGATCAGGTGGGGAGTTGCCTGGAGCCTGCCAATAGGAGACAGCATGAATATACAGTATGAAGGAAGCTAACATATATTTTTTGGCTTCTAAATAAGGTGTTAAATATATTCCAGGACTCGCAGAAATGTTCTAGCGCTGCCTCCTATAGTAACTTGTCCCAGAGAGCACTTCTGAGGCACATCTGCTGCTGTTGAGCTTGGTGGTGGTGGAGCTGAGCACTGGCTTATCTTCCTTTGGATACCATGTCCTATGTCTTCATTATACCTACTTCTGTCTGCTTATGGGTTCTCTTTATACTGAGATATTTTAGGAGTTTTTCGTCTTCTGTTGTGTAACAATGGTAAGTGAACTCTTGTCCATGAGAAGCAGTAATGGGTCCAGCACTGGATTTGGGTTCAGTTGAGTGAGCTCGCAGGCAGCAGCACCGCAAAGTTGGGGTGGTCAAGAGCAGATGGACCCATGGCTCAAATCTGCAGGTTGTATAAATATCACTAGGTTCAGTGCATGTGTACGTGGCTTTATGGTTGAGGATGAAATTGGTCAAACACATGACCATAATGAGAGTAGAAAACTGATTCCGAACCTCCAGGATTTTGTTTCTGGTATAAGATGCAAACCTGTTCATAAAATATATTTGAAGAAGACACAGAAGATTTAATTTACCAGCTGTCCGGCTCATCCAGCCAATAACCCTGTTTATTTCTATCGCACTCATTCTCAACAGAAATCTTAGACTGCTTTAGGGAGCTTAGGCCATGTGAATTTTTAAGCTCTTTTGTTGTTTTGTGCAGGTTTGTGAAAAATCTTCAAAGCAAACATTTTTCTAGAAATTGGTTTAAAGATGTGTTGAAATGTTGTTTCGACATTCTAGCTATTTTTTTTCCAATGCTACTGATGGATTTAAGGTACCTGAACTGCCAGTGGAAGAGCCGTATAAGGATGTTTTAATGACACGGGGGGGTATTGAATGACGGCAGACTCGTTTAGCATCTCCGAACAGCACAAACTGCTAACATCCTCGCATTTCTGGAAGGAGAATCTGCTTTAGGCCCAGTGGGGTTAAGAACGTTGTTTACTCTACTCTTGACTCCTGCAATATAACAATAAAAAAGTGATTAAAATTTAAGTAGTCATGAGAGATTTTCGCTATATCTAATTTCTTGAATGCTGGTGTGCATTAAAAGTGGATCATTGCATAATACTGTTGTGGTAAGTATTGCTGTATTACTTTGTTTAGCAACCAACAGAAATAATAACAGTAATTTTCTGATAAGTAGTCTTGTCCAAATATGCTGAGTTCAAGGGTTGTTTAGCATGGAGGCTGTGTTAATTGTTTCCTCTGCAGATTGTATTAATACTTTTCTCCATAGACCTCTGTTTTGAAGTAGTTAACATACCACAACAACCTTTTGCAAGACAAGATTTGATACTGAGTTTCTCCCATCAGAAAGCATTTTCCACTTCTGTTTTGGGTAGGTAATGATTTAAGTAGATTTCACAAGGAAAGCGAGAGGCAATCTCTTTTTCAGTGCCTTTGCTTTAATCATGGAAAGAAAGAGATATATATTTTAAAGTTGGCACCTGCTGATGTGATCGAGACATCCTTGGTATTAAAATTATTTTCCTATATCAAGAATATGAATGTCTTAGAAAATGCATTGCAGTTTTATGTAAATATTCTGTTCAGTATAACTGAATCTGGATTAAACTTACATTTCTTCTTATAAGTACTTTTGTCTTGTATATTCACGCTGTGCTAAGAAACTGTCATCTTAATTTACAATAAGATGATACAATATCGTCCCTGCTGTCAGATAAGAAGATTTTTGAGAGCAGGTGAATAGCTGTGGATTCATATAAGACTTGGTACAACCTGTATGTGTCCAGTCGCATTGATGTTTGAATTGTGGAAAACTGAGAGGGGAATTTCCGGGATGGCGTATTCTAAAAGAGAAACCAAACCTGCGTGTGGCTTCAGCACAGCAGCAGGTGGTGGTTCCCATGGGTCTGAGCTTCTCTTAAGCTCGGTTCATGGTACAAAGTGAGAGCTCGGGTACTCACACGTTCTCCGGCTACTTTAAGCTGAGTTCAAGAGGGGCTTACGCCATACGTGCCTTGCACTGTGGGTCCAGCGGAGGGTGCAGAACTTGCATGGAGCCTTTGAAAGCCTGGCTTTGCTGTGCTGGGACTCTGGTTGCTGGTGTGCAAACTAGGTTGAAGCTAGCTCAGGAATATGGCTATGCAAACCTAAAGAATGAAGAATAATTTTTTAATTTTGTTTTGAGTTGTATCGGAGGGAGCAGTGATAGTCATCTCTTCTTTATAATAAGCGTCTAGACTGTTTTATCTGCGGTCAGGTTTAAGTGAAATCTAGAAACACTTGTGGTGCCAAAGAGGACTTTCAGGACTCATGTTGAGCAGTAAAGCCGCAGACTCTCCAGGTTTCATTTGGACACCAGCAGTATGGGAGCATCATCCCCTTGTAAGTGCTGCGTGAGCTCTGCCAACAGAGCTGGACTCGTGTCCTGGACATCTCAAGCCCTCACGGAAACCGAGGGCTGTTGTTGCTGCTCATTGCATGGTCAGAGCGAAGCAGGTTTGTGAGCTGCTTGGTGTGCACTAGCTCATAGCATTTTAAAAAAATTAAATAAATTATTTCTTTTTTCCTCCCTACGTTAGCTACATCTCAGCAAGAGGGCTGGAGTATAACCATGCGCAGAATAACCTATAGCTGAGTGGTTTGCATAGATTCCTGTGTATTGTGAAGAGCCTGTTAGCCCCCTTGGACAGAGGAGAGAAATGAGCACAGATCCCCTGTTTCCTGAGTAGTTTAAGCGTTATTTGGTGAATGAGATTAGCTCATTACAGTGTTACAGCACAGTAATACCTACCTTCTGATTTTAAGTCAGGTTTAGCTGTACATTAGGGGTGGCATTGCTTAGTCCTCAGAGGAGACAGCCCTGTCTACCTGTAGCCCCTTCCATCTCCAGACTTGTGGCTGCTGTATCTGCTGTATCTTTTCAGCCATGGATTTTCAAGGGCACACACGGTTGTGGTATCAAGGAAGCCATCAAGTTTTCTTGTGTAGGTGCTGTGGAATTTGAGCATTACAGGCATATAATACACATTCCTAAGCCTCAGTACGCAATAACGTCTCTTCAGTGACCAGATTGTGTATTCAGTTAGAAGTGGAACGTGGCAGAATTCAGCATTACTAAATATCAGCTGTTTGGCTGTATAGCTCTATCTGCCTGTTCATCCTGTGTTTTTGCTACCACGTCCTCGCTACCATGAATGTGTTAATTATTTCTTGTATTTAAAAAGCTTTCTGAATACCAGAATCATTGAAACCACCAGGGCAAGTGTTTTTGAGGTTTTGTTCCAAGAGAGACAGACGCACTTAACTCACATATGGGTACCTAGTTTGCCGGGTATATCAAACCAAAAAAGACTGTGGCCCTCTCAAACTATGTTATTGAGTTCACAATTCATAATTTTGCAGCATCTAAACCGGCCACGTTTCTTTGCACGTCACGTGAAGTCAATCTGAACAATCATATTGAAATGATAGGTTACATTTTGTTACCAACTTAATATATTTCACACTTAATATTTGTATAAATCTGTTTACACGTTTATTTGAACAATGTGCCTAGATGAAACTGCTGTGGTTTAATGTCTTTGTCTAGTTATGCTCACCATAGCCCTGTGTCCTCTGTGCTGCTTCAAGGAGATGTTGGGTTGTCACAAGGGGAGTTTGTTCTCTCGTGCTGTATGAAGGTTTGCAGGAAAAAGTTTGATCTGAAATTGTAGATATCTGCCCTAAACAACAACCACAGGCAACAACCAGGAAACTCTGCATGCCTGCTGACATTTTTGCAGTTTTCATTATTTTCAATCAAAATTCTCATAATACAGACACCACCTGCTTCACATGGTTATGCTACATGTTTGCTGAATATTTAAAGCTCAAGTGATTCTAATTACTCTTGATTGATAAAATCTCAAGCAAAACTGAGATACAATCGTACTGTAAAGTGGCCTAGAACAACATTAGTTTGAAATATTCATTAACATAAAATAAAAGAGAGAACCTTTAGAGCCCAGAACACTTCTCTGAGGACGCACGTAGTTATCTTATTCTGCATTGGTTTCACTGATGGCACATTGTTAAGCACAATGAGTTATAAGAAGATATGAAGAAATCTGTATTTCAGCCCCTGATTTACAGTTCTGCGAAGGGGGGATGTTTAACATGAGGATGCCTCCATTCCCAGATAGGGTAGCAGTATTTAAAATTGATTAGGAGCGATTCACAGAACCTGCCAAATTGCTAATGGAAGCCATTTGAATCAATTCTCTCATATAATTTAAATGCCGTTTCACTGCATATAGTTTAACCAGGAAAGAATCCCAGCTTGCAGCCAATAAAATTAATTATTTATTATTCTCTTCATAAATATTTTCTTGGTCCTAAAAATGTGAAACCAAAATAAATGCTTATACCCTGGGACTTTTTCTTGGTGCGTGCACCCTTCAAATGGCCAATTTGAGAAATGCCGTAGTATTAGTTTTTACTTACGCGTGTCAAAAAGTGTTTTTATCTACATGTCAGGTGTTTTTTTCCCTACCTGATAGCTTTTTGTGGAGTGTGCATTTAAGGCTAAATTACAAATTGGATTCTGCTGTTAACTGAGGGGCCGATTCAGCAAAAATTATATATAGGCTTTTCTCAGAAGGTCGTGGAATCCGGCTCTGCTGAGGTGATGAAGCAGGGAACCCCTCTTGGCCCGGAGTCGCTGCTGTGGGTCCGCCCGCCCGTCCCATGGGGCGGAGAATCCACTGCGTGAGCTTTGGCGTTCGCTGCAGCGCTCCCATCCATCACCGAGAGATTGTCCTATCCCTGGGTTAATTTTATTGTTATTCGCTTGAAAATCAATTGAATTAAACTTGAGAACTAATGGTATATTGCCCTAGTTTAAAAATAAACATTCTGGGCCGTTACTGGCTGAGATTTTGCACATTCAGCGCTGTGCGGGAGGAATATATTTTAATTTCATGCTTTGCCCACTCATCTATCGCGCTGCCAATTGCAACCGCTGCGGTGCCAAACAAGTGGAAATATGGATCGCGTGAAAATATAGAGCAACGTCGATGCTGCGGCAGCACGGGAAGTGCATGCGGGGGATGCTGCTCTGCGGGTGGAAACAGCGCCTTGAAACCCTTTCTGCTCGCCCTTCGCTGCTGTCCCTGTGACTTAGAGAACCGCCAGGTCTCTGGGTGTAAGAAGCATATTTCAATGCCATTTGTTCACATATGGTGATGGATATTGTAAGGGTTAAAACACGTCTGAAAATTTATCAACCCTCAGTTGGCCTTTCTTCACTGGAGTTGAGAAGTTGACCTAGAGGTGTAGAAATAATATATGTCAAAGGTATTTAGCCGGCTTTTGCCATGTGTGCCTATATGGGTATGGTGGGTGTGTGACTGGTCTGATTATGGACCCGAAGGCTTTTCCCCCGCAAAATGTGTGTGTCGAGGCAAGAAAGGTCAGCATGCAATAAGGGTATTTAAGGAAGAAATCTTCAGCTGCACTGGCACCGTTGGAAATCTAATACCTGTTTGAGCAGCAGGGTCTTACAAGGTAGTCAGGTGAACGTATTTGAGAGACCGGAATTTCAGGACTGAAAAAGGGAGGAAAAACCTTATTTAAGAAACTTTGATGAAAATGTGGGAGAATCCTTAGCTCTGAATGTAAACCAAATGATTTAAATACCAGATATTCTAAAATGAGTGGTTCCCTAATGTGTGTTAGGTGTTGCTCCTAAAATCAGTACACAGAAAAGCAGGGCTGGGATAGACATGGTTTGGGTGCCTTTTTTAATCACTGTAAGAAAAGCTTTATGGTACCGGCACTGCAGTGTGGTTCTTGTGTGTGTGTTTGTAACGTTAAATGGAGAAAAGACAAATGTTCACGACAAATGTGACCAAAAGTGCACCAGAAGTTATAAGTTTTGAACAGGGCCTGAGCCCTTTTGGAGGGGACCCACTCAAGCAAAACCAGCAGTCTGATTATTCTAAGGGGATTGTGCCATATTTCCCTTGCTGCTTTGAGACCATGATAGTTTCGTAGAAAAAATAGTTCCTTAAGTGTATCCACTGGCATTTGAAGACTAATAAATAATTCTTTGCAGTCACTCGATCACTCTCAGTGTAGACTTCAAAAGGTAATTTATTTTGCAGATAGACACCTCTGACAGCACTCTGGGGACCATCCCTTCAGACATAACCACTTTTGAGGAACCAAGAATAAAACATCCTGCTCGATCAGGTTTTGATGCGATGAAGCCACTCCTCGATAGAGAAATCTAATCTGTTTGCTGGGGAGAGAGGGGGGCTCTGCTACTGTCCTCCTCCATTATGGTTTCCTGTCCTGTTAATGATGGAAAGGTCAGTGTTGGACTTGCCGATCTCATCACTTCGCACACAAGCACCGGCTGGGAAAGGAGAAAGCTCACGTTTGTGCAGCATGTTCACACGTGCCCAGTGTAGAACGGGATATGTCAACAGAAAATGGTCACTGGGGCCAACGAAGAGGAGTTAACCACTTTTTAAAATCACAATTAATAAACAGTTAACGGTTTGGGAAGCTGAATCTGGAGGAATTCACAATGTCCTGCGAGTTCTAGATGTGGGAATTATGGTACAGTTAATGGTTTGGGAAGCCAAATCTGGAGGAATTCACAATGTCCTGCGAGTTCTAGATGTGGGAATTATGGTACAGTTAATGGTTTGGGAAGCCAAATCTGGAGGAAATCACAATGTCCTGTGAGTTCTAGATGTGAGAATTATGGTGGGATATAAACTTTGCTGAGTGAGAAGAGACAGATTTTGGAGAAAATAAGCAACCTAATTTTGCAGCAGATAATTTTCATTGTAGCTGTCAGGCGTTGGAAGAGCTAACACTTCACTAAACTGATTGTAGACTGTACAACTGTTTTCTGAAGTCCATTGGCAGAATAGTTTAAAAAATGGTGTCCGTCTGGGGGAAACTCTTCCGAGGGCTAAGGTAGCATCTCTTGGTTCTTATTTGCTCGTTTCCCGGTCTGGAGGCAAAGTTCCGAGAGGTGATGCGGTTTGCATAGGCCTGGCCCAGCCCGCAGCCTTCAACGTGGCCTTTTGGGCAAGACTAGGGAAAAAATGTATTAATAAACACACTGGCAGCTTGACTTTTGAGTTCTTTTTTTCTTATTTATCTTCGTATTGCAAACCAGATTACTGCATATCGAGAGATCAAAGCATTCACTGGTACAGTGAAGAGACACTCGCATGAATGGAAAGAATTTATTTCTAGACGTTCTTTTTTCATCCAAGCGAGTGAACTTTGGGGAGATATAGTACCTTATTTCATGAGGAGTTTCCGTTCTGAAGGGAAATAGAACAGAATAGAACAGAAATGGAATAGAATAGAACAGAAGTGGAATAGGAACTCTCTAAGTATCTAAGGTTGCAACTTTGCCGTAGCTGGAAGCGTAACTCCCTGTTACAGCAGGACTTGACCCACTTGGTGATTCTGAATGCTGTCTGGGTTACTTTGAAATATGTCTCACCATTAAAGTATTTTCCCCTTTTCTCTTTCTTATGGTAAAGGTGCTATAGGAAGATTATTTTTTTAACTCTCTTTGTAAAGTTTAAAAACTAAATTTACAGCTGGTGAGAACGCAGTTTTTTACATACTGGACCTTATCATCTCGGTAACCAATTTTTTTCTTATGTCTCAGAACTCTCATTAATTTTTCACAGGCCTGTGATGGATAGTTTTTATTTATTCACGTCTGAGGTTCTGTTGTGTGAAAAGGACTCATTTTATAACATTACATATTCATGGCTTGGGATAGATGGGATAAGGAACTTATTATTAATGTGTCACAGTGGGAAACTTACTCTGGGTTCATTTGTGAATCTTGTTAAATGTGGTGCGGTCAGCAGACAGCGCTGAAATTCTTGATACGTTTTACTGGAGAAGGGCAAAAAGGTTCAGTGATGCTTCCTTATCTAAACAGCACCGGCGAGATGGTGTCGTTCTAAGTGCACTTGAAACGCCGGATCAGTATCACCGGGGTAGAAGCAAATTACGCCTGAACAACAGTAAAATCGGAATGATGCTTCCTTCATATTACTGTTTCCAAGTGCTTTTGGCTCTATTTAAATCCAGTTTGCTTAATTAAATACTGCTTTACTTTTAACAAAAGCAGTATAGTGAATTGATATCAGAGTATTCCTAAACACGGCACTTGATTTCTAGCGAGTTGTTTACCTCATTGCGTCCGTATTTCACCGAGGTTCTTTCGTTAATGCACAGAGCTACTGTGCAAATTCTGAAGATACACGTGCAATTTTATTTTGGAGATCGCTAGGTAGTCTGTGTATTGAATATATGTGGGATATAAAATAAAAACTAAAGAGGTAAAGTTTGGTGTAAACTGTTCGAGTCCTAGAATTTGATCTGATTTAAAAGAACCAGATGTCATTTTCCTTACGTCACAAAGACACTCATCTTCATTGCAGAACATTTTGTGCCTCTTCAAATTTAAAACAAGGGCCCTGCCACATGCGCTTATGTGCTCAAAATTGAAATGTTTCAATTAAATGTTTTCACGCTAATTTTTGTAGGGCCTAGAGAGGAAGTCTGCAAGTTGGCTGTATTCTGGCTCCAGTTATTTATCACTTACTGTTACCTTTGTATGCATGTTAGTGTTGGAAATCTAGAAAGATTTTCTTTTTTACCATTCTGGTCACTTTTTTGCCACAACAACTTATGGATGAAGGTATCAATGTTTATGATACCTGCAATTATCCAACCGTTTAAGAGCATATTACCAAAATCCAACCGAATTATAATTCCCCTTTGTTTTCGCGTATTTTCTTTTTTGAAATTAGTAATAAAATAGACGAAATAACTTTAAGCTCCTGACACGGTTTGAGATGGCTAGGACAAGACAATTTATGGCGGCTGTATTTTAAAAGAAAATTGTCAGTGATATTAAACGTTAGCTTTATTAGCGATCCTACCGCTAGGTCAACGCTATTACATTGTCATTTATAATACAGGAGCTGGGCAGTGAGAAAACTGTAGTCTATTAAGAGTTTGCGAGTGTGTGTGTGTGTATACAGTGAAATAATATCTAGCGTAATGTAAAGTGACAGTCAAAATTACAGCTTTTCTCTTGCCGCAAGGGTACTTCTCTGCCAAGTATAGTAATATTGTTGTAGCGGTGTTCAAGGTTGTCAGCAGTTCTTGGTTACTCTGCAGAGAGCCATAACTGTGTGTGGAAGCAAGGAGCTTCCTGTCAAGGGACGCGCTATAATCTTGATATATAGTTGTTGGTGCCAAACTGCAATTAAATAGGAGGCATCGGAAGAGGTTTTATTTAACCAACTCAAATTTCTGGATTAATTAGTTAAAACCCCCAAAAATCCAGAATGGAGTTCTCGTCTTTTATGAATTTATCTGGTTATTAGTCAAAGTAGTGTGCTATTGTTACAGAATACCCTTTATTTCTGCGGACTAAACTGGCGTTGCTGAGTATGTATAGCGCATATTGCTTTTAGTTAAAATATTAGCTCTGAGGCTAATTATCTATCATAAAGTTATTTTAGGGGTTAGTTACAGGCTTCAGCCGTTTTAGAGGTCAGGATGGAAACTGTTTCTTCTCAAAAGCACATTTTTCAGAACGTGTCACGATTTCGACAAAACGCTGTCACAAAATGTGTGTTATCATCCATACTGGAAGCTGTAGAGTTTCTCCTATTTTCCCACGTTGAAAATGATGATAACAGTGTCAGCAGTTCTATTCAGCTGAAAACCGTTTTTCTTGATGATTAGATTAAACAAAATGAGACGGGAGAAGAGGGATACTTTGGAAAACACGGCTTTAAAGGAAATCAGGACCTCTCCTGCGGTTCTTCAGTATCGAGATACGAACGTACTCGCGTGGTCTCACTACTTGCATGATGAAAACGTAGTGATTTGCTAATATAACTTGCCAAATGGAGCCTCAAAGATCACTTAGCCAAAATTCCCACAGAATTCCTTTCATTGAACGGTTTCCAAGTGGAGCTGCCGGTGCACGTTTGAGGTGTTTCCCTGCCGTTCCCTTGATTTCAGTAGGGCTGTGTGCGACTTGCGTTGCAGAATTAGGTGCTGCTTAAAGCAGAAGCCACAAAAGCCAGCACTTCTTTTCAGAGGAGTATATAAGGAAAGAGAAGTTAATTCAGAGAATAAACCACAAATAACTTTTCAATATTTTTAACTGTAGCTAAAATAGATTTTACATAAATGCTTTATGTTGGGGAAGCTTGAGGCTTCGTGTAAGTTACTTTTCTGAAAGCAAATGGGGTGCTTAGCGGGGAGCTTGCTCAGCTGGGATAAGTTGTTCCATCGTTGCCTTAATTTTGATTTATCCCAGAACACCTTGCAGATTTAACTTATTCCGGAAATCATGTGTGTTTGATTTATAGAGACTGAGCATGTGCTGCAGTGAACTGGGTATGCTGAAGGGCTAAAGTCAGACTTTCAGGTTGAGCTTAGTGAGGAACCCTGAAATGCAGCAGTGGTATTTGTTACTGCACCCAGGCCCATCCCCAGGTGAAGGGCACGGACACCTGAGCCCTGCGCGGCACAGTTGTCCAAGGGCATTGCGGTGCCCGATTGCCCGTAAAACACAGGAAAGATGCTGCAAAGAGAAGTTGTGAAGGTTTTTTTTCCCTGCCATGAAGTCTTATCTCTGTGCTACAGAAGCGTTGGTGCCCAAGAGGCGCTGATACGAGTGTGTGTTTGCATGCAGAAATGCACATACCGGTCTGCATCTCTAACCTGGGTGGACTGAGCATCCTACGCGTGGCAAAGCAGTTTCACAGATGTAAATTCCTTCCGATCGCTCTATTAATAAGTTGGGTGGTTTTCTAACTGAATAAATACATTACACAGCAGGACAGATTATTTTCTTCGTGGCGGTGGTGTTGCGGTTTGAGAACAGACACAGTTTTCTTCAGCTGACGGAGAAGGCGACATCTGTTCTTGGTTTCCTGCAGCTTTCCTCCTTCAGACGATGCATTTAGATGCACAATTTGAATTCCTCGTGAAGAAACAGAAAATTAAAGATGTGACCCCTCCTTCAAAGCAGCGGTTACACTGTGACAACAGTGGGCTGAGCTAAATTCAGCTATGTCAAGCCAGAACTATAAAAGCAGATAGATTGCCCTCTAAGCTTCACTTTATTGGATATTGTAATTGACATATAGTTGTCATTTATAATCATCTGTCCATTCCCGTGAGTTGGGAGCAGTAAAGTTAATTGTGGCTGCTCATTTGCATTAATCTCACCTCTGAAGGGTACAGTAACCCATTAATATCATGTCACGATGAATTATCACAAATAACATTAAACATATTGATTAATGATCTCTGAGATTTGTATCTCGTTAAAACATTTTGTTAGCTCTTTAAACTTTTAAGCAGACAGTCAATGGATGCGGGAGAGGTGGAGAGATCACCCAGGAGGTGATGAAAAGTTACGGCATACGCATCGGGTCACTAATTAAAACTTGTTTAAAAGGTTTCGTACTCATTTCTAAAATGCTTTTTCCTTCTAAAGGTGTAGAGCTTGCAAGCTTTTTCATCACAAGAACTGTCTTATTCATTGCTTATAAAGTTAGTAGTTTTGTTAGTCTGGATGACGGAGGGGGAAAAAGAGTAATGGGAAACTGCCATAATTTCTGCAGTTTCTATTCTATAACAAGTATCGTGCTCAGAGTAGCATATCTATGTTTGTGTTTTTAAAAATATAGTTTCCTGCTATTTAAATTCTGGTTTTAACGCAAAACGTCTCTTGCTGATTGAACATTTGAAGTTATCCGGTTTCTTTTTTCCCCTCCCGTTCCTTCTTTTATACACAGAGATACAAACGTTAGGATGGATGAAATGTCATCCAGTGGGTGGCCACGTCATTTGAAGTAGCTGGTAATTAAATATTTTACTGTTTCGATTATTACCTGCTTAAACTTCTGTAAGCTAAGAAGCAGAAAGACTTTAGGGAGGCAGAGGAATTTACACTGAAGTGCAAGAAGGTGGCTCCTTCGCATATCTGAGTGTTGTATTTCGAGAGTCTGTGAAATGTGTAATGTTTTTAATCATTCAGCAATCTGTCTTATTGCAAAGGTGTATTTGTCTCCTTCCACGTGAAGCTGCTGTATTTGAGTGGCTCCTTTTAAATAAATCCCCACTCTAGCAGGTCCTGGATCTATATTCAAGGGGCTGGTTTCCCTTTCTTCCACCTGCGCTTAGCTGCCAGTGTAGTTATTTTACGGGAAACTTCTCAGAATAATAATTATTACTTTAAAGTATTTGAATATTCTTGGTATTTCACTTCCTAGTTGTCCGTTTTCTCGAGTCTGAGGAGATGAATCACACACTCAGAAAATTGTGGGTTAGAGCCGCTTTATTTTCTCAGTCTGTCTGTCCGGGTGAAAACAAGGGGTCCGTCTGGTTTTGGTGTTTTTGATAGCATCATCGGTCCTGCTCAAGCACTAATCCTCACCTTTTTCCGGGACAGACTAACGTGAAGATTAGAGCAAGAAACATAATCCTTCCTAGCTTGAAGGTGGGACAGGGCAGATGTTCACAGGTGTGCCATGCGCGGGGGTAATTGTATCGCAGCCCCCGGCTGGGGTTTTGTATGGGAGCTGACACAGTTCTAACCTATTTGCTCCCCTTTCCAACAAACCCCCACAATCTTCTCATAATTCCTGAGAGTCCGTTTCCCTGGCACGCGAGGCTGTAGAGTCAAGGATTATATTCTAGCTATAATTTATGATTAACTAGATTTATGGCTGAGATCCCAAAACAGCCTCAGTGCTGTGGCCTGAGGAATTAAAGGCAAAGCGGAGCCTATCATTCTGGATTGTTTGCTTCTCCGCACTTCGTGGAAACTCTTAGTTATATCTGAAAAATAAAAACAAACCCCAAAACCAAACCAAATGCGATTTTCTGTTGTGTAACAATTCAATTTTGTAGAAAGGAATTTAGCAGTAAAACATGTTAAGTTCTCAGCCATTATAGTATTAAACTATTTAGTTTAAACCCTATTGTTTATTATTGAAAGCCAGCACAGTGAATAATCCATATTAGACCCTTCCTCCTGCTAATGCACCCACCCCCCAAACAAAAAGTGTGTGTGTGTGGGGAACAAAAGTAGGGCTCATTTTTACCCATGGTATTAATCCTTATTCATTTTAAAAACCTGCTAACGGAAATATTTCCATTCAGCTCATTAATCAATTGTGATTTTCATTCCCTTGTTTTGTAAAAGCTGTTGCAATAAATACTTTTTCCACAAAGCGAAAATCTAGGAGATGGATGCAGCAAGCGTAATTAATAGCACCCAGTTACAGGAGATCAGCAAGTTTGTGAGATTCACATGCTGCTTTACCATATGGCTGCCCAGTAGGCGAAAAATTTGATTAATGTTTTGAAGTAGGTTTTTTTCAGCAAATATTACAGCCCCAGATGAGGAATTTTACTTCCCAGTATTGTTAGACTTCACTAAAATAAGAGATCTTTTGATTTAAAGCTAAATGATATTTTGATCTTATGAAAACTCTACATGCAGGAGGATTATAGTCCTGATGCATAAAGAACGGGCCCTAGAACTTGTTTATAATTCAGCCAATAATGGTTGAAATTTTGTTTAATCTTGGCTTTTCGGAAGTTGATCGATTTAAGGTATCAGTACAAGTGCGTGAGTTTTGTAATGAGGATTAACCCATAAAAAAGAGATTAGAACAGAATTAACGGGTTCATTCTAACTTGTCATGCTCTTTTCCTTTCTACTTCCTTACGTTAAAAACAAAATCAAAGTTAAGCAGTTTGCTGGTAAACGATCAGAAAATAAGACATGGTCCCTTCAGTATAACACTACTGCAAATAATGTTATGTTAGCAAAACCGTGCAATGTATTCATTTTCCTTTTAATTAATTGTTGTAATAATTGTAATTAGTACTTAATCTATTGATTGCCCCCCTCCGCCACGTTTACCTGAAATGGGAAATATTTACAAAAAGGCACCCAAGGAGTATCAGGTCTTAGGCTCAAGTGCTCTCATGCGGAGCTAATGCACAGCGGCACGTTTTGCTTTCCTCACACATTCTCGGTTCAATCCCAGGAACGTCAGCAGCTGGTGGAGAACAGATTCGGGGTGCTGAGCCCAAATGGAGTGCAGAGCGGCTTGGAGTGGAAGCCTTGCTGAGCTTCCAGAACGCCGAAGATAAAGCGTTACCTAACGCTACTCGGCCACTTTGGTTGCTTCTCATTGCTTCAGGTGATGCCGAGGTTTAGAGTCCGGTGGGATGATGCTGAGGCTGAAAAGTGAGAATTTCCACATTTAAAATAAAAAATACCTTTTTGCAGTTCGGACAGTTCTGTCATCTTAGAAATCAGTGATTGATTTGTAAGGGCGTGCTAATGTGAAGAATAACTCTGATTTGACTGGCTGTACGTAACCCCAAACCAGGGATCGTGGCTCAAAGCGCTTGTGTACGCTGCTGATTTCAGGGGAGGGAGTGGGAACTCAAACCTAACAGTGAAATAAAGCGGAGTGAAAATAAAAGCCATCAGTCGTTTCAAACCAAAACTGTTCACCATTGACAGCTCCGGGCAGCGCGGGGCATTGGGGGTGTCCAGCTGGTGTGAAACAGCAGAGGTAGGAAAACAGCTACACAGATTTTTTTTTACTTTATTTTATTTTATTTTTCATTAAAAGCTTAAAATAGAGCAGAGTCGAGGTGGTGAAATGATGGTTATTACTCTGGAGAACACAAGGGTCACCATGACTCGTGCTTTGGATTAATAGACAGCTAGCAGATGACGAGGCAATGTGACCAAATCCATACCTTTCATAGAGAAGGATGAATTGAATTGTTTTATTCTTTAGAGAAAGGACAGTTAATTAAATTGATACGAGATTCCCAGGCTTGTGCTGTTTGAAGATTGCCTCTAGAATTCTTTTTTCTTAGTGTTATCAAATTTGTTGCAATTTGTACAAAGTATGAACATTTTTATTAGGGCATTTTCCATGTGTTATCTTTTTTCTTGCCTATATCGGTGACTCTCTTGTCAGTGATTTATTTCTAGTAAGAACACATTTTATGCTCTTAATTTATGTAAAATCCACCAGTGTTCCCCTTAACCTGTAACTAAACTACATGCTGATGTGAAGATATTCTATTATACACTCATCAAAATGTGGAGAAATTCATGTTTTAGTATTTAATTGTCTTTACTCTTAGTTCTTATTCAGTTATTTAAGAAATAAGTGGAGGTTTCAAATATTTTAATACTGGACTGAATATTTAATTGATAATATCTGCAAAAAGAAGGTGGCTTGAGCTGTTGGGTTAAAAGATTCCATCAGATGTGATTATTACTGAAGTGGAGAGAACGGAGCGTGTTGGGATGTGATTGAGTGGCGGTGTTGCAGGTGGTTTGGGTTTCAATTCTGTAAATAAAGGGAGGTCCACTCTGGTCTATGGGCATTTCCCGTTAGCGTTCACATTTGCAACTGATCCGGAGTTGCTGTTCTGCTCTAAAGCTGTCAGGAAGGTCTGTAAGGGATTGTCTATATGAAGAGGCTGTAGAGTGGTCACTCTAAAAAGCTCCTTAGTGGAGTAGTTTGAATTTTAAATCACGCTCATAATTCAAAGGTAATCTAACTTGCAGTGCTGGACTTCAGTCCATTCAGTTAAATGGAGAAAAATGACTGACATAAGGAATGAGTTATTGATTTGTTGTAGGAAAATGACTTCTGTAATATAGGAAGTATGGTAAAAGGAACAGCTTAATTATTTAGGGGGCACGGTTGGAAAGAAGTGCTTTTGCAGCGTTGCAGATTGTCTGAATAGGAGTTGGACAACAGCGTTTTTAATAATTCTTTCTTAAAAACAAATCGTAGTGGTTTATTTTTTTTCCTCATAAGATAGAGCTCATTTGGTTGTTTGAAATAAAGGCATGGCAGCTCCTAACTGCTCTTCCTTAGTTATTTGAGTTATGTTTGTGCTTGGTGGAATTTTGGTGTCTGAGGGCTGCACAAAAAGGAAACACACACAGCAAGTTATTGCAGAGCTCTTGTTAAGAGTTCGTGTCACCCACTAAAAACATGTGAATTTATCAAATAAATATATGTGGCAGCTTATAGCTGTAAGAGTAACATTTTAAAAATATGGCATTTGACGATTTATAAAATACCAGATAAGATATTTGCTTTGGCTTTTTCCGTATGCTTTTTCTTGTGATTTAGTGCTATTCTTGCAGAAGGACTGCAGCTCACGATTTTTTGGCAGCATGTCAGATAAACAGAATATTTGTGGTTAATTGGTTGAGCATGTTCAACAATTATAATTATATTAAAATCATAATGTGTTTGAACATTTGCCCATTGCACTAACTCGAATTTCTGTCTTTAAGAGCGGAGGTAGCTTGTAGCTGCTTTTATTGGAAGTATCTGTGCACAGTTTAAATGGCAGATGTAATAAAGCACATCTAATAGCACCGGTCTAAGACTTTGCCACTGTATTCAATATACAGGTTTTTAGGGATTTATAATTCAGTCATAAAATTTCCTGTCATCCTGAAATTAGGTATCTAAACTTTCAGTGTTCCTGAAAAGAAACAGGAGTCAGTATAACTTTCATTAATTAAACTTTCAGGAATACTAGTTTACCTTTCTATCAGACGCTTACAAATGAAATAGAGAATTGGAAGCTTCTTTACTTTCGATGTTTTAAGTCCAAAATATGTGATTTCTATTTGCTGCTGCACGTTAAGAGAATGGCAATAGGCTGACTGCATGGTGAATACATGTGTTAGACGTTAGGTTCTCAGAGTGCCAATGGAATTGGTGCAGTCTGCTGGATTTTCGGTGCGTAATTCCCTGGTTTGGTTTTGTTTGTTGTTTGCTGTGCTGTGTGTTTGCTTTCCTAACAACTTCCAAGCAGAAGTCACAATCGAGTCTTGCTCAAGGGTTGTTGCTATTGTAGGGTAGGTAAATAATGCTGGCTTTGACTTGCAAGCTTTGGCACTCGATTACCTGACGAATCGCCATTGTTTTGTGTGGATACCCTGCAGCTCTAAAAAATAGAGGCAATTATGCTTGCAGCCCCGTGTTTTAATTGAGCGCAGCATAATGACTTGTGTAATGTCAGCAGGCTGGGAGCTGCGGGGCTCCCCGGGGAGCACGGGCGGCTTTGGGGAAGGCGGCTGAGCGGAGGGGTCAGCCAGGGGCCGGAGCTGGTGCAGGGCGACGGGACAAGCACCGCTGAAGCCATCGGCCTCTTCTCGTTCCCTCCAGGGTTTTGTCCCTCGTGCCGGCTGGCGCTGAGCTCCCGCCCTTGCGTTCTCCATCCCTCGTTCCACCTTGGTAGCTCCGCTCCCTCTTTCTGTGTCATACTCTGTTTGTATGTTCGTATGCTAAACATTTTCTTACCTTTTGCCTGTATTTCTTTTAAAATTTAAATTTGAAGATATTTAGGGCATGGGCTTCATGTTCGTGTTTCTGTCCTCAAAGAGGATGCAGTTTGTCCCTTGAAACCCAAGTGAGTGCAGTGCAGCAATTTCATCTTCCTGAGTTTCCATATCTCTAAAACAAATCCACTTTCTTTCACGGCCCTGGCAAAATACTTTGAAACATACTGTGAGAAAAAAGGATGAAAACCACTAAACCGCTGTTTAACCATAGTATAGCATATTGAGTAAATGGCAGTTTGTTCTCAGTTTTCTATAGGTTAACTGAGGTTTCCTCAGGTCTGGACTTCCAATCGCCAGTCGATGTTGTAGCAAAGGAGCGTAATTCCTGTGGGGTGACGTCTCTGGGAGTAGTAACTGGTTTTGAGGGGAATGCTGTTGATGGGGAGCCTGGATGGGAAACACTATATCCCGCTGTCTGGCTCTTTCCCAGCTAACCAAAACTGCCCGGGTTTGGTAAGGTTAATTATAAGGGTGCTAACTGCTTGTGGGCTTGTGCCCATTGGGAAATCTCCTCTTGAGTCGTTGCTTTGCAGAGCAGAGCTGAACTGGCCCATGGCGGGGGATGCTCATGGGGGCAGAATGAAGGGTTAACTAACTCAAAGAGCAATGTTGAATTGTTTAGGTACTGATTCTGCAACAGGGTGGCAAAACGTGTCTGTTGGTGGAATTCCGGCACAACAAAAGCTGTGCAAACGTTTCCCTCGGCCGAATTGGTCTTCATTTCTTGTGAGAGTTAATTCCTCATAGTATTGGAAAATACAACTAAAGGCTGTCTTAATGTGATTAAATCATTTAGGATTACCTGTTCAAGGAGAATCTCTGTTGTGTAAGTCTATACTAGTAATTGTTCTTTGGGATGTTTTTTTTGACTACTGATATAAAAATACAACTTTCTCTTATTATTTTAATCTTCACTTTTCTTCCTGCATGGATCATTTATTTGTGAACTGGTTATTTCAGTAAGGGCTCAAAGGTAATTTCATGGCTTATAGAACTTATATCTGAGGGTTTAATGAGGAAAACATATTGTCTTCTAACACATGAAATAGAGAATCTTTCATTATATTTTTATTTTCTTTCTCTAATATTACATGTGTATCAAGTTTAAAGCCTTGAATACACCTAAGTATAAAATTATCCCTTTCCTCCACATGGGAAATATGAATGTTTGCAACTCAAAAATCAACACGCAGACTCAGGTGATTTTATTTTTAATGAAACTACATTATATAAATGAGCTACTCTTCCGTTTGTGCATTGTGCTATAGTATACATTTGAAAAGAAAATAACAGTATATTACTTTTCTGTGATTTAGGCTAGGAATTAATGCATTCAAATGAATCTAAGAGCCTTGGGTGTAATCCATACAGGATGCAAGTCCCTCAGTAGACCTCTCATGAACATTATCAGATTCAATACAGTTTGCATGGCCAAACAGATTAAAATTTGACCAGCTCCCCCTTTTTGCCGTTCGTTAAGCTCCGGAATCTCTTTGAACGGCTTTCTTCTGAGTTATGTAGAATAAACCTGATTGTTTGGTGTGGGGAAAAATGAGTAAAGACAGGGTTTCTGTTTGGTATGTTAATTTGTGGAAGTTTCCTGTTTTCGGTGTGTTTAGTTACAGTGGATCGTGTTAGAACTAAGGCTGCTAAATGCCAAATTTCCTTTGACCCCTTTCTGGGTACATTTTCCAAGATCTTTCACTTTTATCTAGTGCAGAGTTATCAATGCCCTTTCACTCCAAATCAGAGTCATTATCTGCTATCTCGATTGCATTTATTGTATGGCTTGTGCCTTCGATTTACAATTGTGTAAACTGGAGGATGCTTTCAGCATCGGTTTGATCTTTTGATGGATCAACAGCTTTGCTGGGCTGCCTTCTGAACTACTTACGATATATCTGACTCTCTCTTTCTGATATTTTGGGAATTTTGTATCCTGTGTTAATTATACCACAAAGCACAAAATCTATTAGCAATTTTCAAAAAGCGTCCAATGCTGAGAAAGCTTTTGAACGCTTGCAACTGATTCTGGTGTGATGAAAGTATAATTTAAAATAGCTTCTAAGATACAGCAGGAACTAATTCCGATTCCTTCTTTTTGCTTAGTTTGTATGGTAAACCCTCTACAAATACAAAGACCTCTCAGGTTTCCTTGGTGGCAATGACACAGTGAATACCCTCTTTGTCCTTATATTTAATATTTTCTTTTCAAATAAAATTGTACAGTTCCTTAAAATCATGGGCATGAAAAGTAGTAGTACTGATGTATGGCACTTTTCCAGAGAGGACAAATTAAGCATTCCAGAACTTCATTTCTTTAATATACTGTTGAATGCTTAAAATATATATATATGCCTGTGTTTTCTCTTCAAACATAGGCAATAGTTCTTGTCTCTTGCTGGTTATGGGGCATATTATGTAGCGATAGTATGTAATGAGTCCAAGGGCAAGTTAAGCCCAGCACTGAAAGGGTGAGGATCCTAAAGGCTTCTGAAGCCAAGGCTCATTCTCATTGTTGTTTTTCCTTTGCATGAAAGGAGGGGCTCTGTGGGTTTTCTGGCCATCCCAGAAGCCCAGAGATGAGAATGTGTTTCCATTTCTTCCTGCAGCCAGATGTGATTGATCACCCGAAGAGGAGAGGAGGAGCAGTAGGTGCACAGCGCTCGTTCTGGGGAACTCCAGAAAGCTCTGTGCGTTATAGGAGATGTATACTTCTCTGAGGACTTCTTGTTTGATTGGGTTTTGGGATTTTTTTAGGATCGCAGGCTCTTGCTTCTGTAGCTTTCACGATGATTTAGTGCTTATAAGACATCACTGAATATCAAGGAAGCCTTAATAAATCTGAATTGGTCTCAGTGTGGATGGAAATGAAGATGCGTTTTTATTTCATGTTGGGATGATAGAATGAATTATGCTAGAAATCTGACTCCTGGAAGATGTGGGAATTCTTGAAAAACAGAGAAAGAATACAACAGCCAAAAAGAACACTAAGATCCATAGGTTTCTGCTGAGAAAGAGTGACACTGGTGGTGTGTTATGTTAATGTTTGGGGGATATACCAGTGCTGCCGCCAGGGCAGCTTCACAGGGGACGGGGAGCCAGAAGCCAAGGGCACCCAAGGGGTCCTGACCCTATGGCTTCTCCCAAGCAGGGTGGTGATAACGAGTTCCCCGGACAGCCCAGAAGAGGCAGGTTTGGTGACTCAGGATCCTCCAGGCAGGAGCTCAGAAGGTGGGCTCGAGGCAGGACTAGAGATGAGGCCTCAACAGTGGTCCAAGGTCCATCTAAATGCCAGGGCTCAAGACAGGGGCACCTGCAGTGCAGCTTGGGGAGGACAGAGCGACCAAACCACCGGGCTACTGAAGACTGTGGCCATGAGATAGCTCATCACCGAGCTGGGACTAGGAAAAGAAGTTCCCAGTAAAAAGCGATTTTGAGATTTCTAGCTTTATAACAGGGATAAATTCCAATATACTAACTTGCCTTGGATAAAATATTATTCTAGTTAGTCCGTCTGATTTCAGAATAATACTACTTTTCTGCCTGTACACGGAGTTGTGGTACTTTGACGTGTATCATCAAGTTTTTATGTGAAAATCATTTCTTTTTATTGTAACTTTTAAATTTTATTTTTCATTAGACTTGTTTTATTGACTTAAGAAACAGATTTCAGCTATACCAGTGTAAATCCAGAGGAAGCGAATTTCTGCCGTTATTATACCAGTAAGCGTATGGCACGCTCTTGGAGAAAGGGAAGTTGTAATTGTATGGTCAGCGATCAAAGCTTCTTGTTAGAAAGTTCTTCATCTGTAGGAGTGCTATCGATAAAGCAGCTAAAACCCTCAACATTGATTTATTTATCAGCTCAATACGGTTTGTCTGAACACTGAACTTGCTTTCTTTGTTCTTCCATGTGATAAAAGTATTTGCCTGTGTTGTAAAAGCTGAGCTGAGCATAGGACTGGAAACCAGGACTTCCAGAACTTCAACGCTGAGGTTGTGACCTTAAGCAACCTCTTCGCTCTTGTTGGTAAAGAAAGCTGAATTCAGCATCTTATGAGATGAGGACTTTTGATAGTTACATATTTTGCTTTTGTAATTGTAAATTGAGAAAAGGATGGTCTCTTTGGGAGAGTCTAATGATACCAGCCCCCGAGTCCTTAGTATATTTGCAATGACCGTCCTGCTCCAGGCAGGGTAATCGGGAATTAATCTAAACCGAACATTTGGACTATTTCAGGCTTTACTTTTTTTTCCTTTGCGCCAATTTCTATAGTTATATGAGTTACTGATTTTGCTGTACTTAGTTTATATTTTGAATTTCAGTGAATGTTTGAAAAGCAGCTAAATGCATTTTTATTAGAAGGGATAAAAACTTACAAGTAGCGTTCTTCTTTTCCTGTTATTTCTATGTTATTAAAGAGACTGAAAATGTGGTCTGATATGTATTTTTAAGATAATTGCTTACAAATTTTGTTGTAATTCTACTAATCCATGCTTTCAACTGGAAAACCGTCGCATGCACCATCTGATTTAATCTAAGGGTGGGAGTCACTTGCTTGGCCATGAGCAGGAAATCCGCTGCTCTAGCGGTGGTTTCCCTGTTCGGAGAGATCTGCTGGATCTCTGGCACATGCAGTAAAGCCATTTCATGCCTGCTGAGCTGGTCCCAGTGATGGGGCCAAGCTTTCCCTTCCATATCTATAGGAACGTGGAAGATAAATCTTGCCCGTTCCCTCCCTTCTATGCCAGTGAAAGAGCAGCTTTCCATGTAATTCCATTTTCAATGACTGGTCGCAGGAGTGCCATATTTTACTCAACTGTGATGTCTGGAAACACCCAGAAAAAGAACAGTTCCTATCACACACGGTTAAATATAGACTTACTGAATCTCAGTGCCCATTCACTTGAAAGGGAGGGACGAACAATGAACATTTTCCTTACTATGCTTGAAAGCAGTTGGTGTGTAGTCTTTAGATTTCTCTACTATTTATTGCCACATTTTCCAGTTGCTTCCATGCAGAAGTTCCTAGTGCTTCAGAATAAGAAAAAAGATGTGTTTTATCACCTAACTAGTGAATTTTTTTAATGCAGCGTGCCCACTTTCTTTCCCTACTTTGTTTATTCTTCCTGCAATGTCTTTCGGGGTTTTCTTTTTCTTCCTTGCATTATTTCCTGCCTGTGCCTCGGAAGGAATGAATAACACCCCCTAATAGCAGCAGGGCCGAAGGGTGGTCGCCTGGTTATGACCACAGATGACTTGTTTGAAGTCTTATCAGCTGTAGCATTTCACAGTGCAAGACTCTTTCCCACTCCCATGGTTTAAAACTCCACTTGCGCTTTATTTATTTATCTAAAGTATATGATCTACTTTCTGCGTCTAGTAGCATTCACTTAGTTTATACCACGAGTGACCTAGTTTGCATTTTCTTTCAACTCCATAAATTACCCTATTTTGTCTGCTGGTATTGTGGTTTGCTGCTAGTCCTCCTGAACGTATAGGTTTTAATTTCTTTCTAGCTTCTAGCCAAATAACATAAAGAGGGATGAGAACACAGGAATTGGGACTGGATTTATGGCTTCTCGGAGGCAGGTTTTATTTCTGTATGTGCTGCTACTTTACCTTTTGATGAAGTTATTTCATTCATCTCTGCCATGAGTTTCTACCTTTGAAAGACCTAATGTGTTTAGATGTTCTGCCTGGATTTCTTTAAATGTTGAAATCTTTTGAAGCAAGTAGCTAGATAAATGAGAAGTATTTTGTAAATGCATGGGGTGTTTGTCATGCCATACTCACAATGATAACTGAGTGTTGAAGAGCAGGCTTGACTTTAGTCAATTTTTGCCCAAATTTATTTGAATGGGTAAAATTCCTATGCCCAAACTATAAATTTCTGCGTGCTTCGATTGGGACTTTGATTTCAAAGTTACCTGATCTTAGTCCTTGTCCTTGCTCACGCTGTGGCCGCAATGCACAGCTCAGGTGCTGGAAAGGAAGTTTAGACATTTGTGGACTACTGGTTTTAAAAGCAGGAAACCAATGTCATATCCTTTACATATCGAATCGATAAAGCATCAACCCAAGGTTACACTTGATGTCTCTAGTGAGAAGACAATAAATCATGTTATGTGCATACAGGTATATTGACTCAATTTCTCTGGGCTGCCTATGCAAAACTGGAGGTGATTGAAACTAAACTATTAGAATAAAAGTCTTGTAATGGCTGGCATACAGCCATTTTATCTGCTTTTTATGATTTGAGGTTTTCATATGAAAAATCAAAGTACAGCATTTGAGTCAAATTCGAACTTCATCAGATCCTGCGCCCTGTCTCAAATGATGGTCAGTAGCAGATGGTTAAAGAGGGAGAGTCAGTAACAGAGTAAGTACAGAATGATTTTTCCCTTTGTGTTATACCCCTCAGGTCTTCAGCAATTAGCAGTTTGGGTCGTTTCAGAGCTGGAGGCTGCACCCACTTAAAGAATTTAATCTGCACCCATGGACTCATCTTCTGTAAACTTGATAGTTCTCATTTTCAACCTGTTTATATTTTTGCTTTCCCAAAGGAGTTCTGCAGACGTATATTGGGGAAAGGAGAGTCTGTCTGTCGTTTGTCGGAATGGGTGGGGGAAGAAAAAAGCCCATTTGTGCTTTATCTCTTTCTTACCGAGTACTTTCTGGGGACGAAAAGCCTGATGATTGTTGCCCCTTTTGTGTGTTGACTGACTTGCTCGCAGTAAGAATGTGTAGTTTTGCCAACGCAGGGTGTTTTTATTACCACCTGCTGGCTCGAAACAAGGAACATCTGAGAATGAAGAGGGGGTTATTGATACAGCAGGTCTATCAGTAATAATGTGATGATTTTTCCTTGAAGTTTTCCTATCTCAACACCAAACAAGCCGTCGGTATGGATGAACAAGTTGAATTCACTCAAGAGGAAAGATTACTGCTGTGTTGTTAAGAATAAGCACATGTAAGTGAAGAAGGTTCTGTAGTGCTGCACTGTATTGCTGAGAACAATTTCCTTGTTCTCTTAATACCGAATATTCTTTTTACTAACTGGACTTGGCACGGGCTGGACACCAGCCTAGTGTATTGCAGTTGCTGGACCACAGATTAAAAAAACAGGTTTACTTCTAATATATGTAAAAACACATGGAGATGGCGGGGTGGGTCAGAAAACCATTTTCAACTCTGCTTAGATAATGGAGCATAACAGGTTACATTTTCTTATCCAGGAGATAGCCTTGGCGTAGAGCTCATCCTCACGCTGAGCAAGAGGCAGAAGCCAGTTAGACAGATGAATCTGGAAAGCATATGTGCAAGGGGAGACATTCCTGCTTCTCCCTGTGCCCCTCTAAAAGGCTGATTGTACCCTCGCAGCTGGAATTTGTGCAAGAACGTGTTGGGAAGGAAAGAGCAGGCGTTCAGTGTTATGCTTGCAGGCAGTTTTGCATCTGAACTGGAATGAAAATGGACGCTTCTTTTCTTTCTAAATGAGCATTATGGTGTTTTGTGGCTTTATGGGGGATTCTTTACTTGCACTTCAAGTATCAAACTATGGTACTTTGTTAGACTTATTTTTTCTGCAAAATCTTTCTCCTCTTTTACTGCACCCCTCGAAGACACTCTTTTTTTACCCTGTAGTCATTATGTATCATTCATTTGTATATTATAACTACTAACTCTTTTCATACAAGCCATTTCTGACTCATTATGTTTAGATGTTCGACAGTAAACGTTATGAGAAACACGGCTCTGAGAAGAACACTGATCCTGTGAAATGCCGAGGTGTGTCTAGGTAGCCTTGTCGAGCTTCACTCTCTGCTTCTGTCTAACATCAGACATAATTTTTTATACTAAATCAGTAGGTTTGCAAACGTCTTTGACCCTCAGGAATGGGTCGTGTAGATGATTTAAACCTCTTATGTTGCTTTGTGAACTTGGTTAGAATATGTCTTGTGTTCATTATCGTTGTTTAACTGGCTGGCTAGAGAGATCTTGAGGTGACAGAAAAGCAAGGTTTTTCAAGCACTTGCTGTCGCAGAATCCATGAAGACATCTTACACTTCTGCTCTTGAAAACTGTAAAACATGGAGCATTTGGAACAGTAGAATGATTTGGGGATGCATTTACCCCACCTGGCCCATTACCTGCCCTTCAGAATTGCTCTTTTCTTGCCACACGTGCTCATGTGATGTCCTGATCTGGACCATAGCTGCAATTCCAACAATAGTTAGGTATCGTTTTAAAGGGATATGAAATTCTATTTAAAAAGAGTAACGGCTAAATATAATGTAAGTTAGAATTTATATAACAAGCTACAAGTTGTATAGGTTGTAATAGTGTATAAATAACTATAATAAAAGCTACGTATAAATAAGATCCTTGCTATCACTGTATATTTAATTCATGTACTGTAATCATGCAGGGACCATTCCCTGACTGTAAAATGTTATACATAGAGATTTGTCATTGAAAACTGGATGATATTAAGATTTGTAGTTAGGAGAATAAAACTGAATTACACTTTTCCCTAAACCGAGTATGCCACTGTCTTGGACGTCTCAGCCTTTCTGACCCGACCTTGCATGATGCTTCTTGACTTCTGTCCTGCTGTCATTTTCTTTGATATTGGTCTAACACTTAGTCTCACTGGAATCAATAAAGGTTACTCACATGCACATGTTGAATAAATGATTGATTAAGGAGGTACTACACTTGGTGCATCTTTTCCTAGCGAAGGTAGCCCAGATAACTGATTTTTAAACCTCCTGTTCTTTCCTTTTACTGATCACCCCTCACTTCCACTGCACAATGGCACATTTTATCTAGCAGGTAGCCTGATTGATTCGAGCTGGAATATATGTAAAGTGATGATACTACTCAGTGTGTGCAACAGCTGGGAGAAATGGGTATCCTGCAAATACATGGTTCAAACCAAACGGCTTTCTAGTATTTTAGTCTGCTTCCCTTCTACGAATTTTAAACTGCTTGTTTCTAAGAGCTGTAATATAGATTGGCAACCATGCTTGGGTATCAGACACCAGTTCTGATTATTGTGCTTGTCAAATCCTAAGTGAAATATTTAAATAATTGGGTGCTATAGGAAAGTTAGATAGAAAATGGCAGATGAAGTGGTGTCTATTGACAGGAGCAGTCCCAGTGAAGTGAGCCTGACTGCTTGACGGGATTTTGTGTATTTACGCTTCTAGATGGAATTGCAGTAAGAGCAGAACCATTTCTTGACAGCCGCTGTGTCTCGTGGCATCTGAAATTGAAGCAGGTACTTCTAAGTTTTCTGCACGGCTCCCCAACACAAAGGTTTTATTATAGCTCCTACTATGTTATGTTGTTAGTTAAACTATAGTGAACTTTCTATAAAGGGAATGCAGTTACACCGAAGACAGATGTACAGTTTCTGCAGAAGACAGAAAATAAGCCACCCCAGGCTAATAGACACCTGATGACTGTGCCCATCGCAGTTACTCTACCAGTGTGATTAACCTTCTTCTCTTCAATCACATTCCTAAGCGATGCAATTTGTTCCAGGAAAATAGTGTGCAAATCCAGTCTAGTTCGATGTTTTCCACAAAGACACTGAATTGTTTTGGTTGATGAAGCCCTTTCTGGTGCTGTGGTTCAGAGGCGAGAGAGACGAGGTGCTTAGGAAGGAGTTTGGCCGCAGGTTTCTCTCGAGCTGTACTCAATGCTGTTAGTCCACTCCTTTCATAGAACCTATTGTCAAAGAAAAGTAAGGAAAAAAGGCTCAGATATCTTTCCCTGAACATACGTTGATGCTCCAGAAGTTACACCATGCATTTTATGTCATCCTACATGTTACCACATTTGTTTTGAACTAACGTTTCGTTATTGCTATTGTATGATTAAATATTGAGAGTATTGCTTTTCCAGTTGTTCTAGTGCAGTATTTAATGAGTGCAATTAAATGGAAAAATTGCCTTTTTAACTGATGGTAGTCTATTAGTGTCTCTGTCTGTTCAGAAAAGAAAAGAAGTGAATTATTAGAATGACAAATGAGTCAAAGTTACCACAGTGATGGAGAGGTGCGATTCCCTTCCACATAATCTTCAATTAGTGATCTTTGTAAAAGGATGTTTTTCAAAAGGGTAATAGAGAAGTAATGAGATCAGAGGAGGTCAAACCCAGCCTTCTTCCTTTGGCAGATTTGATTAATTTAGTTTTCCTTTTTGCGGATTCCTGTAAGGGGCTTTTGTCACCCAGTGTTTTCCATGGGACCCTGGTCAAAGTGACTGCTTGTGTCTTAGCCTTTTGTGTATCCAAGAATGCTCATCCACTTGGAACTGGAGGCTTTTGAATGGTTCAGATTTGATCTTTAGTACAAGCACACACTGATGGTTCTGAAAAGGATTTTCTTTTTCTGAAGAAACAATCCTTGCCACTTAAAAAGTAAATGGCTGGGCATAAGACTTGGATGTGATGGAGCTTCTGTCTTTTTGAGATGAATTGTATTTAAGTCAAAGGAAAGGGAGAGAAAGAATGACCCAAGAATATGAAATTGCAGTGGAGGTGCTTTTCCCACAATATTTTCTTGAAAAGTCTCAGAATATCTTCATGTGTGTGACACGTAGTATTTGATGCGTATTTTCAGGCATTCTTTCCTGGCTTTTTCTCTTTCTCACCACTCAGGTAGAAGGTTTTGCTTCAAGGGCTAGTGAACTATTTCACAATGGTAGTCATAAACCTGGGTGGCTATAGCTCCATGCAGTCTGTACCTGTGCTCTTTAGTTTATTCTCAGCGTTAGTTCGCTTCTTTTTCAATGTTCAAAATAGTTGTGTCACAACTGTAACGTTTTTCTCGTCCGGAACCTGGGGCTGCTGAGCCTTATGAAATGGAGTTCACAGCAAGTAGTGCAGCACACTGTGGGTTTCTGTGAAATGCAGATAGTTTTGGCAATTCTGCCAAATATTGTTGGTACCCGAGAGCAGCGGGTGTGAGCGCTCAGTGCGGATCATGTGTACTGAACACAGGATGGTACGTGGTACACCTATAGCTATGAAGAAGTATTACTGTCTTCTGTGGACATTTTGGGTGTCATTAGGCCTTGACTTAGTAAAATTTATATATCGGTGAACTGTAAAATTGCATGAACAGACAATACAAGATTGACTTCAGTTAAAACTGTTTTGTTTTGCCCACATCACTGAAAATGAGATATTAGGAAGTGTTCATCTACCCGAGATATTTTCATCTGGCCACCGTCACATTTTCAGAGGGTTATTTTCAATTCATTATGTTTTGTATTGTTTTCTAATGTGCTTCTGTGTATTAAAAAGAAATGTGACTTATCTGTGAGCATGGGTCAAGACTGAGTTGTGACATTACTTGTGATGTATAGAATGAAATCTAAAGTATATCTGCAGTGTCTATGGAGAGTGCAGTTATTGTGGATTAAAAGCTTAAATACCAAAGGATCTTCTAATTGCAAGATTTATAATTGCAGTACACAGACATAAGTAAATTTTGTGAATTTCTCCCAATTTTTAGGTGCTGTCCCTTTCGAGGGAATTTATACGTGCACACCCACAGACAGATACATACATATATATATATAAACTTGTCTCTACTTATCAAACTTCTCGCAGAACAGAAAAAATGAAATTAGATTTTAGTAAGCTGGAGTGATGTGCATGTTCCTATTTTCAATGTGTGGTAAAACCACCTTTCCATTTGATTTTTAACAGTATTCTATAATATCAGTAATCTGGTCTGTTCTTCTGCAGACTGTTTAATTCCGACAGGTTGAGGTTGCCTCCAAAGATTGGCGTCAAATTGAGGAAACCATTCATGTAGTAAATAAGATAATTTGTTTCCGCCCAAAAAGATTAAAATATAGATTCCCCCCCACCCGCCATATGATTTAACACATACAGTACCTGCATCTCTATGATTCTGAATGCATTTTGGAATTAATTGCTTCTACATGTATTCCCCTTCTTCATTTTATGCACTGCATTCTGCATTTTTTACTTGAGTTTCCTGAATTTGGATTTACTATAGTCAATAAGTGTCTTTATAGATATCCAAGATATTAATAAGTGTTTATGTGAATTCAAAATGATGCTGCTTATGAAGGTAGAGCTAGGAAAAATACATTAAAAGTCCTATGGTTTGAGTATTAATGTATATGAACACTGGAGAGAGATACGTTTTGACTCACGTTTTGTATGCGCCATAATAATTCAGGAAGATACATCTATATAGATATAGATATAGATATCTCCATCATGTTTCTCATTTTTGGGTCTTTATAAAATCTGCTGTTATCCTTGTTCTTGAGCTGGTCTTTCAGAATATCAGTCTTGCTGCCTATAGTTAAAATAGTTATTGTTAAACAAGTATATGAGAAAACGCTGTAGTGGGCAAAGGTGACTTTCATTCTAGAGTTGTTCTTCTGGTGTACAGACAGAAATACAAACACAGAGGTAAAATGTGAATGTGTGTAAAGGAAAAAGCAAACCCTTGATGTTTTAAGTGGTTCTTATCCAGCTTGCAATAGGAGATGCTTATCCTGTGTCTTGGTTAATAGAGCCTAACAGGGCACCTCTAATTAGTTATGCATTCTTCTGATACTTCTTCATGTTCTTTTTATGTGATGCTCATCAAAGAATTAGAAAAATTCAGTAGTTTGGGGGGTTGGTTTACTTAGAATAAAGCAAAAGTATCAGTTGGCTGCTGATGCTTTGGCCCTGGTTGTAATGTGCTGTACAGGAGTTACTCTTCAACAGTGGATGTTGGGCTGCTGGAACCAGACTTACTAACAGATATGCCTTAGAGAATTAAATATTTAGATGACAGAGATCCTAGTAGTGAAGGTTGAAAGCACTTCTGAGCTGTGTGTTTATGTCCCTGTCTTAGGGCACATACAGAACAGCAAGCTTTTGTTTTTCAGGCATGGAGGTTTGATGTCCTGCTTGAGGATGGGGCTCACCTTGGTTTGCTCTGATGGTCAGAATATGGTCAGTGTCACTACACTGCAATTTGAAGTACTTCTCAGATTGTGTTAAAGCTTAGAGAAGCCTATATTACATCTCAGAAATTACTCTGGACTGCCTTAACCATCAAAAAGGAAGAAAAAAGGGAAAAAAAAGGTATTTTCTGTGTATCCTGAAGGAAATATCATGTGTTGGCAAAAGTTCCCACGAGCTCGGCTTCATAATGCGATATCAAGTGCGTAATGGCTTCTTATCTGTTTTCATGCAAAATCAATTCTGGATTATTGGACTCTATTTAAATGAAGTTGTTTACTTTTAGGGTTTTCCTTTTTGCTGTTGTTGATCTCAAAGCAGCATTAACTTCTGGGGACTGATCAGCTCCTGCAAATGGAGCTCATTTTGTTCTAATAAGAAGCAGGAATTTTTGTACACAAAACCTGTTTGTTCAGACTGTCTGCCCGCACGTTTTGTCAATAGTTATGCATTTCTGAATGCTTGTTGACCTCGAGCAACGGCACTTGCACGCTAAAAACCTGTGTGAGCAGCAAATCGCACTGCAGAAGTGAAGACCAGCACGTAACAATAGTGAAAAATCACACTCGGTACCGCTGAAAGTTGAAATATCCTTTTGGAAATTGCCATATTAGAAATATCAAACTAGTTTGTAAATAAACACATACAATAGATCAGCTTTTTCTGAGAGTCAGTAGAGACAGAGCGACAATTAGATCGCAATTTTGGTTTCTCTTAATTATTTAGTTAGTTGACAGCAGATTGTTGTAACGTTTCATAGAACACTAAGCATCCTCATCCCTTACTGTATATTTGGTGGCTTCGAGAGACAAAAGCACCCAGAGCCTGTGACTGTTTCTGTACCATGGTTTGAAAGGCAAAACAGAACATTATCATCTTTTTAAGAGGAACACTACATGATTCATAGGTGGTGAATATTTCATGCACTTTGCCGTTGCCTTTGTGCGGGAAGGTAAATGGAAAGTAAATCCGTGCGTACTTTAGATAGTAAAAAGGCATTACTTTGTTACATCATATAAGGGTGTAGATTTGATTCTCTCTTTACTCACGCTGTAAAAAGAAAGTTTTAAAGTGTTTAGCCATACCTGAAAATGTAAATGCACTGGCCTAATGTAATGCTGAAGAAAAATTAAGACAAATGATACTGCATCCTTGCCACAAACTGCAGCTTGTACAAAATTCACTTTAGTTATTATACTGTGAATACGCGTGCTAAACCTCCTCTGTGTATGCACAATTTATGTTGAATGCAACATGAATCATTTTAATAGACCAAGCAAAAAGTCCCCGAAGTCAATTTTCAAATTATGAACCTTGGAACAGAATATAACAACAATGAACAACAAATAGTTCGGATTTTATTCTGAACTACAAATGAACCATTAAAGGTACAGTATACTCATTCAGAAAAAAAGCATTTCCTGCTTATCACCACAGTAGATAAAAAGCGTTAGAAGAATATAAGGATACTTTTTAAAGGTCAGTTCTAAATATTCTTTTATTCTATACCTTATTAAGAGAGACATTAATGAAAGCTGATACCATGAAGATTTTAATGTCTATTGTGAGACCTGGGTGACTCTGGTTAGATTCTGTATCTGATCTGCCATGTAACCTTGAGAAATTCTTTTATATATCATTATCAAATAATTTAGACATTATTTTATACGTTACCACACAGGGATTTGGAAAGAAAATCGTATTTCTTGTGTCCTCCTTTTCATTTGCCCAAGTGAGAGTGTACAGACACTGATCAGAGTTTGACGCTGTACCTTCGATGAGGACCATGGACCCCAGCTGGATGAGGGAACCTGAAATCTGCAGCCTCAAACGTGTGATTTTGCATGGGCAAGGTGGCCAGGAGGCTGGTGGAAGATCTTGTTAGGAGGTGTTCAAGGAGGTTGCTTGGCATCTGATGGACCGAGTGTGGCACCGAGCATGCCTGGGTCCTCTGGCCTGGCCGTTCTTCTGGCAAATTTAAGGGTGTTTGCCCAGTTTTTAGTTGTGTGTCATTACTCTTTTCAAACCCGGTGAGGCACGCTGTCCAGAGGACAGGCGGAGAAGGTCTGTGATCAGTGCGTTTCACCGGGCTGAGCAGAAGACTCGGCCAGGTGTGGAGGAGATTGGATGAAACTTATGGATGAATGTCATTATTGTGACAGGATGATGAATTAACATTTCCCGCTTTGGAGCCCAAGTTAGAGCGGTTTCGTGTGGTCTGGTCAGCACGGGGCCTGCAGCTCGTGGCACCTTCGAAACAACATCGTGTACCTTGGAAACAAATGGCAGCAAACTGGAATGGAAAATGGTTTGCTGAAGGTGATTCAATTCAGGCCTTTACTTTGGCTGTCGTCCTTCCTCTGCTCTTGACACAATGGTGTTTCTGGTTGATTTTGAAGTCTTAAACATATTTCCCTATTTACAGCAAGTAATTTAATGCCTTAACTGCAAAAATGTCTTTTTAAAGGAAAGATGCAGTTTTCCACGTGCTTTGGTCACTGTTAAGTTTAAATGGGAACTGAGCACGCTAAAAAAAACCCTTTTACAAGTTTACAGCTTTACCAAGCTGTTTACCTTGAGAAATGCAAATAGGTACTTGCTTCAACTCTCTAAATTACCAGATTGAGCTTTGGAAATTCGGGGCCAGGTCTGTAAATGGTACCATGTCCTTATACAGTGCTGGCACTTACTTGTAGGACTTTATTTTTAGGTAGATACTCATCCTGTTCTTCAGGAACAAACCAACCCAAGTTAAAACTTAACACCTTTAGAAAGTTATTGCATTGCTTTTTACGCGGTTCTAGAAACAGCTCAGGTTTGTCTCTCATCTCTTATATTGATTTGTTTTTGAGAGGTCTAGGACCATAGCATGAGGCATTTGGAAAACTTAATTGAAACCAAATGCTTACAAGTGTTAAAAGGCATCTAAATGGTTGGCTTACACATGCTTATTGCCTCATCTACTTCATGCATGACGTTTTTCATTGCTGGATAATTTCACTTATTAAATAAGCCATGGATTTAATTGATTATAGGGATGCTGTTGATTTTCTTTTTTTCTTAAACAAAACTCAGTACTTTTGGAGCCTTTTCATTTTCCTTTAGCCTAAAACCCTCTAAAATTGCCTACTTAATCAAGGTCTTCTAAATATAAACCTTCTCTGCCTTATCTTCTTGGCATATCCTCTCACATGGGCCTGTGAGAATTAGTGAGTCATGTCTCAAAATGCTGCATTTTACCTTGTGCAATGCGGTGTTCGTTAACTGGTCAGATTTGCCGTCCAGATTGGAGAAGACTGAATGAAGTAAAAGAAAAAAGACCCAACAGTTGTGCCGAATGATTTGGTGGGAGGGGACAACAGGGCTATTTGCACTTATATTTGTCAGCCATGTCGTTTGAAATAGGAACTGGCAGTGGTCATGGGCTTTCCAGCTTCAGGTACGTGAGAAAACGGATCGAATTCCGTAGTTCATAGCGCTTGTGTGTCACGGTCAGCTCTGAAAACCTCTTATAAGGTACATCCTGACTATGAAAATTTCATCTAAAAAATAACGTAAGGACAATAGGATTCTGTTAACTATATAGTCTGTGGAGTACAGCGTAGGAACTGTGGGTTTTGTATGAAAAACTGCATAGTCTTGATTGCTTTAAGCATTACATTGCATAAAATGATCGTAGTTGCTATAAAGGTGTAAATTCAGCTTGCTTCATCAAAAGTGAACTTTTAAAATTTCTATAGAACAAATGTGATTTTGCATTTTGAGGTTTTGTAGCTGACTTTTGTGATAACTGCGTTATTTAAGATGCCATTGATGTGAGCATCTGTGGAAAGGGGGCTGCTGTAACTTCTTGGAAGTTCACATTTCTTCTAGAGCAAAAGGGTCACATTTGTTCTAGATTTCCCTGACAAGTTTGCTTATGTCTTCGGAAGTGGCAAAGTGAACAAGTTCAAACCATTAGAAGAGTAAAAGAAGTTAAAAAATGATAAGACTCTCATTCCCGACTTTGTATTTAGTTCTTCAGTCTGGTGGGAGAACACGAGCTCTTGGTAGGACTGGCTTTGAACTGCTTATAGATAGTACTGCAGGTTATTGACTTAAATTTATAGACATGCTAATTATGTTTTTAAATGATCTCAAAACCTATTCTCTGTTTTGACTGTATGTGCTGCCACTGGCTGTGTCCTTATCTGCAATCACCAAGACCAAAACCAACATCATTGTATGGTGAGACAGTTGCTGTTGGAGATCCAACATGTGACTTGCATTTATTTTGATGTTTTTAGTCCGAACTATTTGGGAAATAGTTGTGATAAAATGTATCTCATACAAAACTTTAACAGGAACTCCCTCAGCTTTGTTCCATTCTCATTTGGTGGCCTCTGGGACAATTGAAAATGACTGAACGGCTTCAAGCAGCCACCATAACTGAGAGATACATTCCTCAAAAGTTGCTCATTTTCCCCTCTCCTCTTTTTCCTTTTCTGTGTGTAATATTTCACTGCAGTTGAATCTGAAATCCAGAATAGTTTAATCTCTTAGCAAATCCCAGCTCTTTTAATTGTTAAGATAATCAGGATAATAATTTTATGCAACTGAAAAAGCAAGTTTCCAATCCACTAATCCAGAAGGCTCCAAATTCAAATGATTTTAAGGTATCAAGACAAAATATATGTTGTGTGACTTTTGGTGGGTTTGGGGTTTCTGTTTTGACTTATTGACTTGCATTCATGATATTAGTTATATGTCAGCGGCACACAGAAGTCTAATGAAGATCACTACACTGTTGTATCATGGACTTTACCACATCCTAAGAGCATCAAAGAGTGTAAATTCATCCTGGTAAAGAGATAATAAGGATAAGCAGTCATTAGACTTTAGCTAAAACTAAATCAGAAGTAAGATCAGAAAAGGAGCCCAGTGGTTTTGTCCAGGTCATGATCCACTGGATCGTTCCACTCACTCTCTGTTGTATGAGAAACTCTCTAAATGCTCAAATGATGTGGAAAAAGATCTTGATACAAAAAGCAGCAGCAAAAAAAAAAAACTGAAAAGACCTTTTCTTTTTTTCCTTATAGATTATGAGATGTAAAGCTTATGAAAATGATGTGTATGAATTGGGAAGATGTTATTTATATTCCATAAGAATAACAGTTATTCCAGTATAATGGCAAAGCCGCATTTGTACCACAGCATCATGCATTTTCTTCATTTTGTGATATATTACATGGCTTTTTGGTGTAACTACACTTTTAGATCTTATTGAGTAGAATTTATGTGTTGCCTTATAGAAAATTTGTTTCATAATTCATTAATTATTTACTGTTACTTGACCTTACAGTACATGAAAAAAACCTACCCCATAACTGTAATTTCAGTTCTCCCTAGAGTGAAATCAATCACATTCCACATCTTTTATATTATTTAAAATGTGGACGATGAAATTTTTCTCGTGCGTTTCTCCCGAGTTACTGAGAACTTTGAGCCATGGTTATGTGGCAAAGGCCAAGTCTTGGGAAACTGGAGAGGTGCCTGAGGACGGGAGGAAAGCAAATGTCACTCCAGTCTTCAAGAAGAGCAAGAAGGAGGACCTGGATGACTATAGACTGCTCAACCTCACCTCCATCCCTGGAAACTGATGGAACGACTTCTCCTTGGTGCCATCTCAAGGCACATCAGGGATAAGAGGGTCAGTAGGGGCAGTCAACATGGCTTCACCAAGGGGAAGTCGTGCTTGACCAACCTGATTGACTTTGATGAGGACATAACGAGTTGGATGGATGATGGCAGAGTGGTGGATGTGGTCTACCTTGACTTGAGTGAGGCATTTGGCACAGTGTCCCACAGCATCCTCACAGCCAAACTGTGGGCATGCGGTCTGGATGAGTGGGTAGTGAGGTGACTGTGAACTGGCTGAAGGGAAGAAGCCAGAGAGTCGTGGTCAATGGGGCAGAGTCCGGTTGAGGCCTGGATCCAGTGCAGCGCCTCAGGGGTCAGTACTGGGGCCAGGATTATTCAATATATTCATCAATGATTTGGACGAGGGAATAGAGTGGCTGTCAGCAAGTTTACTGATGACACCAAACTGGGAGGAGTGGCTGACAAGCTTTCCATGTCCCTTCCAATCCCTGACATTTTGTGGTTCTGTGAAAGCCACAAACCCATTGCAATGGCCGACCTGTCCCTTTTCGTGAGCTGGGAAAGAGCAGGAGTATTCAATACAAATCTGCACATGATTTGTTTTTACTTTGTGTACAAGCAATATTTAGATGAGGACATAACTTTTAATTAGTACTTCCTCCCTATCTCTAAAACCTGAAGTGTTTATGGTGCTGATGTTAGAGAACAAGTTTGTGTCCGGTTTCCAGTGCTGGTGACAACTCTTGGGCGGTTGGGCAATGGGAGAGCTCACTTGTGGCGGTTGTGTGACGGAGGTGAGGGTGTCGCGTTCGTGTTTGCGGGTCAGAAACAAGGGACGAGTGTTGTGGGGAGCAGACACTGCACATAAAAAGTGCTGAAAGTTGGGTTCCTGCTGCTGAGCCACAGTTTCTGATTCCTCTGACAGTCACTTTTGAAAATAGATGAGTAGATAAAGAACAGGAGAAATCAGTCATGCACTTGAGATTTGGAAGTTGTGGGTTTTTTTCCTGAAAATCTACAAAAGAGGTGTTATCATAAGCCCGACAGTTTTGAAATGAGATGTGAAACAATAGAGATATGTGTATGGAACATTACATTTGTACCTCAGCCTGCACAAGCACAGAAAAGTACAACTTCTGCCCTTGCCAAAATCTTACCTCTTATTATAAATTCCTTCTCCTTTTGCCTGCATGTATGTCTGTATTTTTTTCGCTCTACGAGACAGTTTATCAACAAAATCTACTTTTTCTCCGTTATTCTCTCAGTAGTTAAATGCCAAAAGCTTTAAAACATGTACAGATCGACATATTGTGTGTTATACAAACTCCTGGCTATTTTAGAAACATCTATAATCATATTAAGCAAAAGCATTCCAGCTATTTGCGTATACATGTTTATGGAGATCAGATGTAATTGATGCTATTTAATTTTACTTAAATGACACAAGCTTTTTAAATACAGATTTTCCTGATACCTGAGCATAGTTAGGACCAAAAAAATCGGAGTGTATGTAATATTATACAAGGAAATGAAGCTAATTTTCTTGAAATATACAGTACAGTATATAGATGGACTTTGGGAAAAAAGAGTAAAATGCAAAGTATAATGCTATTTTCCTAAGCCACATTTGCTAAATGCAGACTTGTGCAAGGTCAGCAGTTATGCTGGAGTTGAGTAGAAATGGCTTCAGTGGCTTTAACTTTACCAGTGCCCTTGATGAGGTGCAGAGTTGTCAGTATTCTCGTAAAATTCCTCAGTGATGGCTTCTTCTGTTCTCTTTATTTCCTTAAGTGAACATCTGTCTAATTGTTCACCTCCATTGCTTTAGTGCTTTCCTCATGCTTTCTCTGTTTCCAGACAATAAACTTTATTTTCTTCATAAGAATTCAGTCTACGCAAGGGTATTAGGCAGCTTGTTTGCACCTTTTAATTTCTGGACGTTTTCCAGGAGGGCTTTTTGCTGTAGTTCCAATGGGTTCATCAGTGAATCATGTAACATAACGCAGCATTGTGTTTGGGTTTTTATCCGTTACCTTCTGTTTATAAACATCTGCTTGGAAATTTTCTTTTTGAATTTTTGTTTTTAATATGTTTTCCATTTTTGCATGTGGCATATGGGTAAGATACACAGTAGCTGCTATTTTTTCAGGTGCTCAGGTAGGTACAGCCAGTATTTACCTTAAAACTGGGAAAAACCTGAGCTATACGCTCAAAAAGCAAAAATTTAAGGTATTTAGCTGTGTAATGATATCTGTTAGATTAAAAATGATTTAATAATTGAATGGCTACGTTAAAAGGTGACATTAACACCGCAGAAAGCATCTGAAAGCCTTTCTGTGCGGTGGGAGGGGGTCACTCACCAGCCCCGCGCTGCTTCTCCCCACGTTCAGCTCTTTGTGGGTGGTTTCGCTTCTGTAATGAAGGGGAAAGGCAGTGGTGGTTGGTGGCTTTGGGTTTGGTTTGGTTTGGTTTTGCTTTGTTTGTTGTTGTTTTTCCTTCCTTGTTTCCCCCTCCCTCTTATCTATAAAGCATTTATATCAGCCTTGCACACCTATTCCTCAGGCGAATACTCAAAGCAGGTTGTTATTAGGCTCTTCTTGCTGCTTTACTTGCTGTAATGACAGCGCTTTCTTGTTTTATATGTACAAACACCGGTAAGAATGCAATTTTTAAGGCATATTGTCCATCATTGTCACTATATTGTTCATTGGCAACATGCATTTAGGAAATAAGTACTGCAGTAAGTATAATGCTAGGTGACTGTCAATATTATTGCATGAGACAATGACATTCTGGAGTACTTTTGTTATCCAGAGAGAAGAATTTTATTAGAAAAAGCATGCATATTTAGGAAATGAAAAATTCAGAGCTGTTCACATTGATGGTGCTTAAGACGTTTGATTTTGGACTTCGTTCGCATTCACATTAAAACCGCTTTAAACTTTGTTAATGGTTAGAAGAAGGGGCCGTGGGCCGGTGACCCCTCCTGTCTGTCTGCCCACAGCTGAGCGCAGCCGCGCACCGCACGGCCTGGACTTTGGTCTCGGGTTTTTAGACGACCCTGGGATTACATTATATGTTTAATGATGGGTTTGATTCCTGAGCTCGGCCCTGTTTGCACAGAAATTTCACCCCAGCCTTTGAGTTTATATTATTCGTATTTCCTTTGCCACGCAATCTTTGTTTCTTTAGAAAGAAAACGGGAGAAAACTTCCTCCCTTTGTGATGACAAATGCCAGGTTCCCGTATTCCAGTGCTCTCCTAATACATCTGATATTTTCTTGTGCATGCAGAAAGACTTCATATTTTTTCCCAAGTCTATATGGTGTGTATTGAGTGTGTATTAACAACCTGATCCTGCCAACCCTTATTTGTACAAGAAATCTTTACTAATGTGATTCAACCCTTTTATTTCGCTTTCTAAAATGACGCCCGTAACTATGTGACCGTTCCAGTGTGTGTCCTTGCTGGGGAGTGTGAGCTGTTGTGGAAACAAGCGAATTTGTGCTTGTTTGTTGTTTTCTGAGGATGCTGTGCTATAAGACAAATATATTGTTTAAAGCTGGGGGATTGTAACTGTGAACTGCCAAGTAAAATGCCTTGAATAGCTAATTATTCAGTTCTTTCATGTCTTCATTTATATAATGTATTTATTTCTACATTTGTTGGAGCATCCTGAAATTATTCCCAATTAAAGAAGTGATGACTTTTAACCTTACCGATATTGGTATTTTCCTATTATTAAGAGTAGGGGGAAAGAACTCTACGTGAAATCTCTTGGGAAGCTTTGCCGTACCTCAAAATAACTGCAATGCATTTTGAAACCTGCAGACGTCACTGTTCTGCCAATTAATTGTGCTGCACTAAATGTTTATGAAGCACCGTGACCACATTTAAAACATACGTTGCTTCCATCCAGCAATTATAGCGCTTTGACTTTAATTTAAAACAATATCTTCAGATACATTTTAATGTTGTTCATTTTCCACGTTCCACTAAAGGAAATAGTATATTTTCCTTTTAACTTGTATAAGCCATGCCCTAAGACTGTCTTTAATTATTAGTTATAGTTGTTTCAATACAGATTTATGGACTATTTATTTTGTGTCATATAACATAGCATTTTTAAGCAACATTTTTCAAAGTGAACGTAGCTTCCAGGAGGGCAAGCTGCCCAGAACATCAGGGATCTCACAGTTATTACTTTGTGTCATATATAATCTTGTTTTTTCCTGCAACAAATAAATCTTTGGGCCTCCCTGCAAAAAAACATTTGTGGTTACAGTATAATAAAAATAAACCGTTTGTCGTGACTGCAGCTGACATTTATCAGCCTATTTGTGGATGCTCTTTCTCTCTCTGTATAATACGGAACATAATTTGTCACTTTGTAAATACATTCCAGCCTAAATCCCTGCCAGCATCTGTTAGTGTTTGAAGGATTAATGCACTGCACAGTGCATGTCTGCACTTTCAGGCAACAACATAGCTTATGATTATGGATCATGAGAGAACAGGGAAAAAGGGTTCATTTTGTATTTACTTAAACATCGTTGCCCTTTTGACCATCGTGCTTTTCTCCTCTTGTTTGTCAGCCGTAGTAGGGATGCTAACGTTTCCTCCGTGTAAAAACTGTCCGGGGAATCCTGCTCTAAGTTCTATACATCAGCATAGGTATGTATGAGGTAACAGCTTATCTTTAATTTTACGGATAATTAACAATAATATTATTTTGCAATAGGGATGTTACTGCTTTAATCTGTTTAGAAACGCCGTTTTTCCTGCCGTTTCCAGCAAGTCCGTTACCCTATTTGCTTCTTCCATTGCATATTTCTCAGCAACCCATAAGCTGGATTTATTTAACCTTAAAAACTTCAAATTGAGCAACTTTTTAAAAGGGAACAAAGTCTAAATTATCTCTAAATTATCCCAATGCTGCTTGCTTGTTGCAGTTTTTGAAAACGTATTCAGCTATCAGCGCAAATCTTGCGGAATGAGGAGAATGGAAAGCATTTGAATGGGAGGCTCTCCAGAGCCGAGCTTGGGTTACGTGTTCCCAGGCTCCCCCGGCTGCTCTGTAAACAAGAAGATATGTTTGTTAGAATAGTAAACCATATACATGTGATGTATTGCCAAGATTATCCGAGATTCCCCAAGATAAATTCAAATGAGCTGCACAGGAAAGGGCATTTGGGGAGGGAAAGGGATGATCTGTATCCAGGGAAAGAAAAAAATCAGCTAAAAGTGGGCTCCCAAGTAAGTACCCACAGTTGTTGTACATTAAGAGATCAACTCCTATTGCCAAAACCTATGGTAGATATTTCTTCTAAAATGCATGTAATTTCTTGTTGTTGAAGCAGATGTGTCGTGCCTGAGATGGAACCATGTGCATGCAGGGGAATCAGGGGCGTTTAGAGCCTAGCAAATGAAGCATTCTGACATTATAGTCTAGTAATCTTTATGGGTGGGTTTTGTTCTCTCTGCTTACGGAAGAAATAGTTTAAAAAATGTCTTTAGGAGACCGACTTCTCTTACTGTTTCTAAACATGATTTAGCATTGCTGTGGCGTAGTTTACTTCTCTAAAGATATTAATTTCACAAAGAAATGCAGATGTTTTTCCTGTTTTCTTTCATAATTATCTTCAGTAGATATAAAAGGCCAAATGTACAGAGATATTGATCTGCGAGTGAACTAATGTAAAGATGGTGAAATAACGTTATTGCCTATTGTAGTGCTATTTATTACAGAAGATTTATTTTAAAAAGATATTACAATCTGAAAAATTAATCAACCGCAAAGAAGTGAATAAGTGTATTTCTTTTTAGGTATAGACATCTATTAATAGAAAGATACAGTTTTATATTATTGGGGAATATAAAATGACTATTGCATGACCGAGAAAGCCCTGTGATGTCCAAGTTAAATACACCTAGAGTGTATTTAGTCATATTGTTGTATTTGTGACATTAATTTTAAGCTATAGGTAAATTGGAAACAGGAAAAATAGTACTGTGAATAGCGATCTGTTTCAACGTGAGGACCAAATGTTGGGTTGGTGTGTGGCATTTTTAGAAACCGAACTCCTTCATATCAGCTCATCTTTATCACTCTCCCATGTCTCTCATCCTCAGAATTTTGGTGACTCATTTATTGCCTTTAATCTCCGTTTGAAGGAGGATCCAGACTTCTCTGTTGCCTTTATAACCCGACTGAGCTCAACAGGAAGATCTCGAACTCCGAAGTTTGTTCGAGACGATCCTATGTGGGAAGTGCCATTGCGACTTTAAGACGTTTATTTGCTGTACAATCCTACTGCAGCTCGAGGGCTTCGGGTGGTTCTGAAGAGGCCTCTTAGCGCACTAAGTTGTAGATGGAGCCAAACAGCCAAACGCCCTTCTCTGCCAAACATCCATAAATGTTCTGGAGATGGGACAGAGACAAGGGGAAAAATAAATGTTCTTCATCATCAAATGTAGGTCCAAGAATGGTCAGTAATCGCAGCAATTTGCAGGTTCATGCTCACCCATTGGGTCTTATCCGTGTGTGCTACTCACTTGCCCTGGGTGACAGCAAACCCTGCAGGAATTGCATTCTTCTGGAGAACGTGAGGATTTAGTTACTTAGGAAGAACCAGGCTTTACAAACCCAGGTTTTACGAGCTCACGCACAGCACAAAAACGTGTTTGACAGGGTGGAGCGAGATGCGTTCTGGAAAAATTCGCACCAGTAAATTACAACCAAAATACATTGGGAAATAACTAAACCAAGTATTACCGAATAAATTTTCTTTCTAATGAAAAAAAAGCAAATATTTTCTCATCGCTGATTTTTGTGAAAAATCACAGTCAGTTTCAGCTGTTTCCTTGTACATCACACATACGGGTTAATAAAATAATCAATAGTTAGGAAATTGATTTGGGTCATGTACTGTCTTCTTTTGCATAAAGTTAGTGAAAATTTGAAAGTGCTGTGTAGAAATTGCTGAGTGGGCAAAAAAAAAAAAAGACCTGGAAAAAATAGTGTAAAATTGTTCCACCATGGTGGCTTCTAATGAACATTATTAAGGTATAACAGATGTAGCGAAGAACATATTATCAGAGCACCCAGCACGTATGTTGGGTTGCTCTCCCAGCGCTGTGATTCATCTGTCCCGCTCAGCTCCGTGAGCAGTAGCCGCGCAGCACTCGGAGCACACAACAAGATGAAACTGGCATTGCTTGCATAGTTGTGCCAAATGTTGCCTACGTTAGGGACAATATTATTTACAGTCCTAATCCTGAGTGAAAGCCTTTTTCCCTATTATGTGCCTCCATAAATAGTGCATGGCACCGGCTATTGACTGTCAGAAGCCGTGTGTCAAACTGTCAGGTGTGCTTCTAAAACATCCTCTGCTTTGTCCTCAGCATGGAAATACGGGTTTATTTGGGTACTGCTTGTCATATGCTGAGTTTTGGCTGGTTTTTTACTTGACTTAAGGTAATCGCAGAGATTTTTCATCAGCTTTGTTTTCAATTTCTTTTTTTTCTGAAGACTTTATGTTTTTCACGCTGCATATAAGAACTATTTGCATTGCAAGCTGTTGTCGTCAAGATTTTTCTTTATCAAATTAAACTGCTTTTTACCAATTTATTGTGTTTTCAGTCCCTCAAAGTCAGATGTTTGTTGTTGTTGTGCTGTGTATTCATTTCTGAGTTAAGGGCTTTTAAATGTTGAAGATATATACGTGATATTTTTGAGAGTAAAATTCTACAGTAAATTATCTACTGTCCAGTATGTTACATTTTAAGGAAGCCCCTACAAAATGACTTATACTTACATAAGATACAGGGGCTACAGCATATTTATTAAGACTCTTCAACTCGGTATGAAACTGGAGCAGTCAGAAGTAATGGTGTCTGCTGAAAGATTCTTTATCATATGAATTTACTTTTAGTCATCTATTATTTATTTCAGCTATTTTATATGCCATTATAATAAATATTATGACAGAGAAAGCTTTTATGCTTCAACTTATTGTACTGCTCTTCACTTCCTTGCAATCCTTCAGGAAAATGTAGCTATGCTTTACCTATATTTAACGTAAATCATCACTTAGATTTGAATGAAAAAATCACTATGAAAAAAGGCTCCTTCTCCAATATCAAGACACAAATGCACAATCATGTTTACTGCCACACTGCTCTACCGTGCGGTGTTCATTTTTAAACAGTTTTTAAGCCGTAAAGTGAGCACATTGCATATAAGGAAATTGCTTGCTTTCTGGGTGTTTTCACTTTCTTGTTAGTTTCTGGCTCAATAAGCATTTTTCTAGCGTGAGTGCGAAATACAACCAATTGCACTGAAGCATTTTTAATATTTTTGCTCCAATAGGGAGCGTATTGCATACAGAACTAAACAAACTGTTTTCTGATGTTATTTAGAGTAATGAAACTTACCTGGAGGTATTGATAAAACGCTTGTCCAATGGGGCGTAAAATTGTCAAATGCAAGCTAAAATTCTTTTCTTTACACTTTTCAACATGTCCATGTGTTGTGTTTAGAAGGGGACTTGTTAGGAACCATAGGATGAGGCACCTTCAGCCGTTTTGTCACAGACTCGGTGTTGTTGTCCAGACATTGGGCTGCCCTTTGGGCTTCTTGAGCCCCAAATGCTCCCCAACCCAAAGCACCATTTCGCTGCATTCTGGCAGACCTTGGTTCCACAAGGCTCAGGGGACAGCAGGAGCACGTCTGCCCCTTGTGTCTGTTCTCCTTTGGCCGGTTGGTGAAGCTACTCGAGTTGTGAAAGAGGTTTTGGACACGGTTGGGTCATTAGTGCCGGGGATCTGCAGCGGGGCCACCAGCTCATTTTGCACAGGCTCTCAATGGCACCATGATCCTGTGATTTAGAAGTGAGCTCTTTACATTATTCTACTCTCGTTCTGTTATTTACTCTCCCCTTAAACTATGTAATTGAAAATATAGTAGTGGAGGGAGCACCGATGGTTTTTGTTGATTGAATTTTAAAAATTCTGGAGTTTTCTGTCTTAGCGTCTTGATTTGACAACGTCAGCTTTAAGACTTGGCTTCCGTCTTTGGGAAAGTGACAAGTCCCATTTAAAGCTTCACAACATAAAATGAGGCGTAATTCAGTACTGAAAATATTTGAAGTGAAATGGTGAAAGGCATCAGCATAATACAATTATGACACGTTAGATCAGGATTTGCAGCGTGCAATTAACAGTCAGTTCTGACTGTGGATTACAATTACGATGCCTTTTAGCAAAAACGGGGTTTAGTTTCATTGTTTGTTTAAAAATATGTTTTCTTTTTCTATAAATACCACAATATATGCTACCTAGGCTTATGTGAGGAGAGGGAAAACATTATAACAAAAGTAAGACTAAACTACTGTAAGAAAACAGAAAACCCTCTATTTGTCATTGATGGGATAGATTCTTATATTATGAAGAACGTACCTTGAAAGGACATTGCCTTATTGCTATTGAAAAAGAAATTATGACGTAGACGTAAGAGCAGGAAAATTTGGAATGAAATGGAAAGCCTTTCAATGGAAAAAAAATACTAGAACCATACCTTTTTTTTCCCCTTTTCAGGCCATTTTGGCCATGGCACTTAGTGCCATGATCTGGTCAATGGGCTGGACTTGGACCAAGGACTGGACTTGATGATCTCTGAAGTCTTTTCCAACCCAGTCGATTCTGTGATTCTGTGATTTTAGATGCAGTTTCTTGCATTTATTAACATAAGTTTTCTTTGTATTTTTCTGAAACTTGTTGTGTATCAAAGCTGAAAGAAAAAAGGTGAAGTAGTGTTAAATTGTTTGAAATAAATGACCTTATTGGCCGAAGAAAATGGAGTATGAATAGAAAGGCAGTCTTACTTTGTTGATGGAACCAGTACAGAACAAACATAATTAGTTTGCATTTGCTGGCGAACAGTCAAGTGCTTCTCACTTTTAGTAATTCATTTATTATTTTAAAATTTCTGATTCTTAGAGTTTTCAATATGTTCATCCACTAATCCAAGCCAACCGCAGCCTGTTTATTGTCTATATCTTAAAGTATTTTGGGGGTGTTATATGTTTTTATCTCTTGAATTTGAAATACACGAGTACCTCTCTTCTGTCTCGGAATCAATAGCAGAAGCCTACCAGGTGGCACCAGGAGGAAAAGCATTACCTGAGTACTATCGTGTGGACATGAACCTGTGTCCCCCAGGGGACAGCAGCTAACAAACCGCCTGTGGTGTCCTCTGTTAACTATTTGATTGTTTTCTCCTATTTTTTTTGACCCCCCTTATCTCCCTGTGTTTGTAGCATCCTTGTCCCTTTGCCCTTGGGAAAGACAGGACAATATTTCAACTGGGCAAAGCAGAAACAGAATAAACCCAGCTATGCACACTCCTTCTCTATTAAGTAAACAGCTCTGAACTGCAAAGTTGAAGAGAAGTTGTTATGGAGCTCTGTTGCATAATGCAAGGCAGCAGCATCTTTCTCAAGCCTCTGAGCATCAAACAGAAGAAAATATTTACCCAGTGGGACAAGATGAGTTCCAGAATGATGTGCATCTTGTGAGAGTAAAGAAACTCATTGAAACAAAGCCGGATTTAGCATTTTCAGACTCGGTCTGAACTTCTTGATGGGAACTGAACCTGTCGAAATTTCAGTTGTATTTATTTTGCAGTCCTGATAAGTCTGGCTGGAGTGGGACGAAAGGAATTTGAGTGACAGTCTATTTAAACCCAACCTGTAAGGTAATTGTAGCAGGCAGAGTGGCTGCTAGCGAAATAGAAAACAGATGTAGGGAGAGAAGTACCAGATGTGGTGAAACACAGCGATCAGATGGACTGCTGGAACTTGGGAGACAATGGGAGCGCTCTGCTGGCCTTGCTTCTGCCCTGCCGTGTGTGCTGTGTCCTCCGTGCTCCTCCAGAGATGCTCGCGGTGTGACCTTGTCACCGCAGGAGATGCCTCGCTGCACCACGGTGCTAACAGAGCTCCTATTGCCTCTTTGCCTGTGATTGCACGGGGCCACAGCATCTGCGCCATCTTTTTCTTACTCTTTCTTTTAGCAGTGCTATGTCCAGTCTGACCCAGGACTGTTATGTAGGTGTAGGAAGCGTGTTGGAATTACATTAAGAGTCTATCTAATTTCAGTTTTCCTGAATAAGCGAAGTGGAGTGGAATGGAAGTTGACACGTTGAGGTTTGGGTAGAGGACATGTTATGTGGTGTTGGGCGGTGGTGACTCTAAAAGCGAGAGGGAGCAGAAATACACGTGTTCGTAACTCCATAGGGAATCTATGTGATGTATACACCATGATGGTTGGGATTTGCAGCGTATCACAGATGTCTTATAGTGTTTGTGGAAGAACTCCAGGCACCTGTTGGGCGTTGCGGTGCGGACACAACTGCAGTCAAAGGAAAGCGCGTTCCGAACTGCGGCTTGAAAGGGCCCCTTGATTCTCCCTTCAGTGCTTGCAATGAAAATAGACATTTGGTTCATTCTGATCCGAGATTTGGAGCGTAAGTGTTTCAAAAGATCTGAGAACAGGGATCTTAAAGCTGAGAATATTGGGAGGAGTTGTGGTGGTAGTGCGTAACATTCGCACCTTCAGGTACACCTGTCGTTTTGTGGGGTTGCGCATCCTCTTCTAGGTGAAAAGGTGGTCTTAACTATGTGCACAGTGTCTTTAGAAGATATATGGTAAACTGTTATTGAATGAAAAACTATGTAGGCTGGTCAGTTGTTCTCTATACTCATTTTATGCTGTTTTTAGATCACCTGCTATGAACAATAGATTCTTTTGAGTTAATATGTGCAAGCTTGAATTTAGCTGTTTTTTATATTTACTGAGTACTTTTCTGTTGGTGTGGCGTGTAAAAAATACTATGCATTAAGAAGAATGCTTACTCTACTGTTTATTTCATGAGTTACATAAGTTTCACCAGCTAAATGGAAGAAAAAAGGTACCTTATTAACCTTAACAGTACCTCGTGCTATTTCATTATATTATATAAAGTGATATGTGACACGGGGTGTGTTTTTAGCAGAACCACCAAATTGCAATGCTACTTTTGGCACTAAATGTGGTGCTCGTCCATTCCTTTTGATGATTTGTATTCACTTTGGGGTTATAATGTTAAACAAGGGAATCAGACAAGTTTCATAACTCATTTACTGTAACGTGATACTGGGAACTAAACTTGCTGTTATTTATCTTTTGTTAATATTTTCTCTTGTTGCAGCACAAAGCCAAGGTAGAAGCAATGACCTTAGACCTTGCTTCTCTTCGGAGTGTGCAGCACTTTGCTGAAGCATTCAAATCCAAGAATTTGTAAGTACGCAGAAAACTATGTCAAATAATTTCTTGTTGTATTAATGGCTTTATCAGCTGAGCGCATTTGGCGGAATTCAACCTAGTTGGACTGATCAGGAACTACAGTCTTTGCACAGGAGTTTTTTTAATGTAAATTAAAGATCATTTGTTTCCATCCTAAGAAAAAGTGATTGTGGATCTCTTACGTCTCTCCACATGTAGCCCCAGCTACATCGATACCCTTGTGGCTGGAGAAAAAGGCCAAAGCTGAACTGCATAAAAATGAGCTCAGGCGGCTTTTATAAGTTTTGCAGTGGTTTGGAAGAGGTCAGGGATGAGCAATTAGCGCACTCTTGGTCTTTCTTTCTTTTCTAACCTTTTCTCTCTTTCTTTTTGTTTATAAAGCATTTTAAAAAAGCCCTGTGAGTCAGACAGCTCCTTTTCCAGACCTGCGTCTGGAATAGACAGTAGTTAAAACAAAAGAGAGGGAGTGATAATGACATGACTTAACAATGGACGAATTTGTGTGGATATATCAGGTTGGCTTTCAAATGCTTTGTTTAATTTAGCTTGAATCTCTAAATTGAAGAAATGAATTGAAATCTTTAAGTGCCAGCTCTTGGAGAATAAATTCCAGACTTTGTACTTTTTTCTGCAGTTTGACCCATTGATTATTGTGACTATTCAGACTGAGCTTTTTTTCTGCAAATATTTCTGTAGCACGTATACATCTTACTGTACCTCTCAGGAGAATATGGCCTCTTAGACAGCTTTGAAAATATATCGTCGTAAGGAAAATATATAACAAAGGATGTTTTTTCACTTTTGAAATACTGCCAAAGCTAAATCTCACATGGACAGAGAGTTGACATTTTAGTACTTATAGATCTTTTCTATTCAAAGAATTGTCAAAACTGACTTCTAACACAAGTTCCTTTAGTGCCAGTATCCTTGATAACAATATTTTCCTATCATGTACCATCTTCATATATTAAAACTTCCTTGAAATAGAAAGGCAAATCCTTGCAGTATTGTTGCTTTAATGCCGACTTGGTTTCATAATATTTCATAATGAAAGAACAATAAGTGTGTTAATTTAGCTTCTTCATGCTTGTAATATGCTACATGTCTTTAAAAACTATATGGTACAGTGGAAAGTTCAAACCAACCTTGTTTCAAATGCAGCTCTTGATTCGTGTGTTGCAGATCATGTCATGGTCATCGTAGCTTGTCTGCTTGTTTATAAATCCTTAGAAGTGAACGTGCTTAGATCAATTTTTACCAGAGAACTTGTTGTAGAAAGTGAGAAGATGTAGAATCGGTAAAGACAGCGTCAGTAAAACCTGGTTTACTTCTGTAGGCATACATTGTTTAACCAACATAGGTCTGTTAAGCTACATTGTCAGTGATGGGCAGGTTTTACTGATGCTTTCACCCTCATCTTATTTGGGAAAAATGAGTAATAGCATTTATAGCCTCTGCCTTGGGAAGTTTGTGTCTCGAATGTGTGCTCAGTGTGTGTGCGTCTGGCAGGACCGCTCCATACAGGGCAGCCTGAGCTCTGTGTCTGTTGGGAGACTTGTGGGGCTTTGACCAAAATGAATTTCCAGTTATATGTTGTTTAAAGCCTGTGGATGGATGGAAAGCAGACCCCACACAGTGCCTGTAGCAGTAGCTCTTTTATCTGCTACAGATACAGAAGAGTTACCTTACAGTCATCTGCACTGGCAGGAGAATGGACTGGAAGACCTACTAGGTCTTTCTGGCTCTCATTTTTTGGTGATTTAACTACGTCTGGCTATGGTCAGAAAAGCAATCTGTATGGCAGCAGCATCTTATTACTACAATGCCAGCCATGTGTGTTTTCTAGCCTAAATGTACACTAAATACTTTTGTCTTTTCGTCTATTTGTTTTGCCGTAGCGTCCAGAGGCTTTTGTCGGATCAGTGATTCCTTTGCATTAGTAGCTTTATGAACAACTGAAAGGAATCTTGCAGGGTTCAGCGACAGAGTCTTGTTCTTTGCGCTTGGTAAGTGTGGCAGCTGGTAACCCCACGTTCTGAAACGGCTTTGGTGTCTCTGATTTCATGCTCCTGTAGGAGAAGACAAACTGTGATATACTTTCCGGTTCCCATGAGGTAGCTGCAAGTCCTGTAAATGACCGTAGGAATTATGCAGTGAGTGTAGAGTTTGCTTTCTTACAAGTTCCTTGACTATAAAGTACTAGGGAAAGCAAATAAAGTGTGATTTTTAGTGGTTTTTTCTCATCTATACACCTCTCATTTGAGTTCTGAGCTGTATGGATCTTGGTTTCTGGGGGAAAAAAAAAAAACACGCTAATAATTTTCAAGTGGAAAGGAGAAATTTTAACTGAACACACACATTTTAATAACTATCCGTATTTTTATTTCTCAGAAGGCATTATGTGAAGAGGCCTTTAGTATTCAGTGTTGAACATGTTAAACTTCTGGCTGTAGTTTTATGGTCTGTTTACTTTCTCCAGTCCGCTGGTGCTTTCGGGACACTTGGCTCTTCTATAGAACCATTTGGTCTTGGTGACACCTGACCGAATAACTGAAAATTTATGAAACGCAGAATAGATTTGCTCGCCTTTTGCAATTCTGCTTCTCTGGGACCCCTTGTGGCTCGGAGTGCTGTTCTTTGCCAGCAGATAGAGGTGTGACCATAGTCAGGACACAGCCTGGGAGCCTGTTCTTCCCTGCTTGGGAGCTGCTGGAACAGAGGCTTCAAGGATCGTTTCACAGATCAGTTCCTCGGTGAGAAACTGAAATGGAACTACTCCAGAAAAAATATCCCTAAATCTCATTGACTTCAATTATCAAAACCTATAGGAGGTGGGGAAGGTGGTGGTGGTGGGATTGCAGGGAAGGTTGCGGAGGGAAACTTGCGGAGATGGTGAATCTCCTGCCTTGATCAAATAACTTGTAGAGAAAAAAAATGCACCTTCTTGAATGTGCTTGAGAATTTGAGAGCTTCTGGAAACTGCGTGAAGGATGAAGAAATGTCATCCTTTGCTCAGCGGGAATTGAACCGGGGCTGCTTGCCTACAGAAAACAAATGATGCAACAGAGGGAGCATGGAGAAGAGCATAAATAATACACGACAGGGAAGAGTTGCTCTGGAAAGAAACATTTAATATAAATTGGAGTAGTACTTAAGAGCTAAGAAGGCTTCCTTGTTTGAAAGTAAAAATATTATGATTCATCTTCAAGTTATCATGCTTTGGGAGATTTTTATTCCTGTTTGGATTGCTTAGGTGTTACAGCCTTGTCTACAGATACGGTTTGGGCTCAGTATATAAACACTGGTAAATTATGCTGTATGCCTGTAAATATATTCTAGAAAATCCTTCAGAAATATAAAGTATTTTTTTCCGTTGTCTGTACTACTGAGTTGATACAGCTGTTTCTCAGATGTATGTCTTTTAATGCATGCAGTTTCAAATAAAGCTTTGGGAGAGAAGCGTTTTGCAGGTTGTTTTAGATCCCGCAGTGATCACAGCAGAACGTGAATTTTCCTTATGAGTGCAGTGCTCTCCAGCTTTTCTTGCTCTTACCATTATAAAGATTCTGTGGGCAGAATAACCTGAACGTGAGAACTTAGTTGGTTCTTCAAAGTCAGCGTTAGGAGAAGACCAAATAAACAATGACTGTTCAATGGCTGATCTACCTCTTACTCTTTGTAGCACAACCTGAACCCAATGTGACTGATACATAAAGTGGAAATCTAACTTAGTAAAAGGTAGATATGAAGAATTTAGAGAAAAGATTCTTTAGAGAAAGCCAGTTCATTGTATTACAGCAATAACAACTAATTTTAGGCTCTCTTGTAGATTGAAATGCAATGCGGTCCTTTCCGTGGTTGTTCTTGTTGGTTGTAGTTTTCCCTGTGATTTCTGGCTTTCTTATAGCATTCCTGGCTTGATGTCTGGAGATACATTTCCCACTGGATATTTCCCCCAGGAGTGAATGATCCCCACCTCCCTTTCATGTGAAGACAGTGCTAGGATTAGGATTAAAGTAAGGACAAGTCTCGGTGCACCTAAATGGCTTGATTTTCTCAAGTTACTTCTTTCTCCGTATCTAGTCTTTCCCCTCTGCGAGTTTCCAGCTCAGGCAGTTGGTTGAATGTCTCTGTTACGGAAAATCAAATAAATGATCTGTTTATAATAACGTTCTGAGCTAAGATGGATTTGGCATAAGCTGATTCTTGTGCAGTTGGAAGAGACGGACCGACCAATTTTTCATATTAGGCTTTTGGAACTGAAAAACACTGAACTGAATCTCCTCTTCATTGAGTGGGCACGATGTGAGGAATTATGGTTGGTATTAATCCACTTTATAGACAAAATGACTGCCCTCCTGTGCTTGTATGCAATGTAGCATTTAAATTCAGTCAGCATCAGTGTTTGATGGTTCAGGGTCTGTAGGATTTAGTATTTGTGTAGGAATGTGGATTTGTGGATATGACACTTTGGTGTCTATTTCCCAGTTTAATCAGCACATATTTGACTAAAACCTGCATAGTTGAATTGGGGGACAGCACTAATGTTTCAGTTCTAAGATTTCCCAAATCGCTACCCGTTGTCAATATTTACCATCGCTTTCCATGGCCTGTGCCCGATCTCCAGCATGAGAACACTTCTGTGATCGAAAGAGTCAGCAGGCAGAAGAGAGCGGGAAAGTTACAGATGAAGTTTGATGTGCATCTTTAGTTTTGAGCGGCGCGTGCTGCCACTTGGTTCCAATTAAAGTCATCTTCAGCCAAACAGGAAGACGTCAATTTAATGTTCTCAGTATTTGAGGGGAAAAATAAGAAATCATGAAAAACAATGAATTACGCCAAAGATATAAAATAGTGTTTACCAACAGCTACTACTTAGAATTTTCTGAAGTGGTAGCAGCAATTCAAAATTAAGCAGGACATCAGGATGCAGATTCTCACTGCAGTCACTTTCCTATACTTTAAAATGGGATGTTTTTGGTTTTGGCGGTAGGAATTGGCACGTGCTAACAGTTGATTCCCTTATGCTGTGTGTAGAAATACGGAAAACGCAGCACTTATGAATTCTGATTCTCCGTTTGCAACTTCAACGTCTTCTGATTTCCCTAAGCAGACCCAGGATGGAGAGGGCTGGGTTTTCGCTGGGCTCCTTAAGCGAGGCCTCAGACTCTACGGGTGCATTCATTTCTCGTGCTGCAGGCACAAGTGCTCTGAGACCTTGTGGACGCAATTAGGACTGCAGAAAATTCCCTCCAGAACACCGCTTTTCTGCCTTTCATGTATTATGCCTGACATACTGCATGTGTGCTGGTTCGTTTTTTAATTCCAGTTTAACCACAATTAAATCATAGACATTGTGTGATAAATTCTATTAATCTATATATAAGTACATATGTAAAAATGACATCTGTTTAGCAAGTCGTTGCGTACCTAACTTAGCAGATCCAGAAAAACTGAATATAGGATTTAAACAAATTATTAGTGATGCCAACATGCATAATGGTTGTGTAGTATATGTCTCTCAATCAGAGATGATTATTGCCACTGCGTATTGTCTTTCAAAATTTGAACGTATTTTCTAACACTGTACGCATCTCTTGACCCTTTGAGATCTATGGAAATACTTTTTGTCAATTAAAATTAGTAACAGTCGGACTATTATGTTTGTCTTCTCAACTCAGAATGCAGTTGGCATTCTGACAGTGCCACCAAGGCACAAAGTTCTGGACAGCATTGGACGTTTTGAGGTACCAAAACGTATTCACATTGCATTAAGTGTTGAAACATGCGTAGTTCAGAAGTGACTGTTGCAGACAGCTCGTATCTTCAATTTAAATAAGATCAAAGCCTGACTGCATTTGAAACATGCATAATATTTGGGTGAAAGATGTTTGTTTTTACTCATTGTGGTGGTACTGTGCCTTATTAAAGCCTAGGGATTGGCTTTCTGCATATTCTTTTTTCCTTCTTTATTCAGTTTTTAAGCTCTCGTACACAATTACAGCGTCGTGCTTACATGTGGCAAGTCATGTGGAGCCAAAAATTGTTTCCAGTATTGTTTAAATTAAAAATCTCTCCAGCTTACCAGCTCCCCACGTTTACGGGAGGCAGAGATCGTGACATTTCACCCGATCGCCTTCCATTTCATCTGCGGGAATGTGGAAATATCTCCTGCCTCGGAACACGTTAAGATAGGACTGACACTTTACATATAGTTGCATCTGCAATAATATTAAGTGTTTTTACATATTACCAAGAGAAAGATTTTGTTGGGTGTTTGTTACATCATTTTATGGCTATTATACAACTGTGCAAAGTTTTGTGAACTTACCATTTGCCCTTGAACAGTTTTCACTCTTTTCACTGTAACCTAAGGAGGAAACCTTGGTAACCCCCAATGGCTTTCTGCTCAGCACGCTGGTTGTTCCGGTTCCCATTTTGAGCCATGCCTAAGTCTAAGCTGAGTCTAAGATGGCTCATAAAGTCTTGGGGCCCTGTCTTCCTGAAAAAATTCCACAAGATTCACCAGCTGTGAAAGCTGATTTGAGTATGTAAGGAAGTAAAATATGTATCATTTGATATGCCTGATTAAAATCTATTCTGTTGCAAGTAAAACAAGGATTTTGCAGCATTGTAGCTTAGAGGATTTTAAGAAGATCTGTGTGTTTAATTGATGTTGTCTTCTAAAAATTCTGGAATATAAGGCAAGAGTAGCTATTTAATTACATATGGATAAAATGTTTTTAGTCTATTTAGTTAAAGGCTTTCTATAGGAGATAATTAAAACACATGAAGGCAGAGTCTTCTGGCACTTGGGTAGGGAAGCCTTAGTGCTGATATTAGCTAGGCCGTGTGTCTTAATCGTAGAACCCAAAAATTTGTGTTATAGTCTGAAAATGTTGTATTTGTTCATTAGCGGTTCCCAAGGCCTCGAAAATCCCAGAGGATATCAGAGCACATTAATTTTGATCACAACATGGAATCTTTCGGGTCTGAGTGGCAGCAGGCAGCTGCTGGGGCTTTCTAGCTCTATTACAGCTCTATATATCTCTAGGCAAAACAGAGCAAGGAGTTGTCACTGGCAAGTGAAATGTTCAAAATGCATGAAGTATTTTATTGTTTGAGTGATCAGCCATGGTCCTGAAAACATTTTCCAAGGAGTTAGCCATTTTCAATGGGAAATATCACAAATATGTAATAAAAGTAGTAACTGACCTTCCTTGTGAGCTGTAGCTTGCTTGATTTTGTAACAAGAACTTGCTGTGTACAAATGAAATTCATACGTTTAGAAGTACGTGCGGTAACAACAAATCATCCCATGGTTATTGCAAAGCTGAATGTTTCATTACAGCCGGCTTATGTTTATTTGTAACCCCGTATTTATATGGGTAAATAATGGCTTGCTCTTGAGATTTTGAAAAAGATGTCTGTGTGCGCTTTGAGGTAGCGAATGACCTCAGGTGAGCCGCTGAATGAGAAGTACCCGATTCTGGATCTTTACTGCTCTTTCCTAAGCATCAAGGAGATTTAAAACAAAAGCAAAATGGAACGAAGTCTCCTCTTGTTGTGTCAGAGCTTGAGAAAAGGAGGAGACTGCAGGATGGAAATGCTGGAAGGTGTAATGGACATGGAATGAAGTTGCAGTGCCCCTGCCCTACCCCCGGGACTTTCAAAATCCGTGTGTATGGAGGTATTTTGAGTCCCCAAGGATACAGAACTAGCAAAGATGCGACACGTTGATAAAGGAAAACATGGTTTCTTGGATGGCTTTTGGTTTGAAATGTGGTCCTGAGGAGGCATTGAGGTGATGAAGGGGCGGCGCTGACACCCATTGTGAATATCAGTGCCCTGGGGATACTGTGTGCTGTCAGACAGGGGGAATTTGAGGTGAGATTATAGCTATGCAGAAGGGAATTCAGAGCTCTGGATAATGGGTCCCCAAAAGGTCCCTCACATGAACCTGGTGGGGGGAAGAAACCCATCGCATGATTGTGAAATGTAACGCGTCCTCCTTTCCCTCTCGCCTTCTAGTTATACGTTAAAAAGAAAGTACTTGACCTTCATTTTTAAGCAATAATTTGTTATCAAAAGAAAGTGATTTACTGATGTAATGATACCAAACAAGAAAATGTAGTTTAAAAAGTTCCTGATTTCTCAGATTTATACACTTGCGGTGTATAAATTACCCAGGTGTGGGAGACAGATCGTGTCACCTAATAAACCTCATCCCTGCTTTTCTTCTTTTATGTGTAGTCTTTATGAAACTCATACAAGAGTGGAAGAAGAAATCCGAGCTTGGATCATTTTTGAGGGAAGGTGCTTTTATTATACTAAGGTCAGCTTGAGGGCAATATTACGGATGTTAGAAGTGTTGAATGTTCAAAAACATTAAATGCTGAAGTGTTTATTTAATATTGGGTCTGAATTTCTCTTCACAAGTTCGACTTTTAAATGTTCATGATAGTTGGCATTGCTTGTGCACCCCGTTAAGAGGAAAAGTAGGGCTCGCAACCTCTTTTGTACCCCTAGAGCTAAAACAACAGAATTGTTCTTCGGAGGAAGATCACTTATCAATTTCTGAAGGTGTAAGGTGATGTAAGGAAAACCAGGACTAACTGATGTTTTCTGTTCAGTTCTAAATCTGTTGAGACCTCTCTTCCTTCTCCAGACTTTTATGAAATTGTGTGCTCAGGCTTTTCTAGAGGTAATGAATACTGATTGAGAGCTGGCTGGCCTGCATGGCAGGACGCAGATGATACATTATGGAGACACCGGGGCAGCTGCTCGTAATAATTCCCGTGTATTTGTTATGAAGGAAGGAACAGAACAGTTTCAGTCCACTCCCATTAATCTCTCGGAAGCGAGGCAGAAGTATCTGCTGATCAACAGTGCCAAATCCTGCAGAGAAATCCAATAGGATGGATTTGAGTGAATATTCTTTGCTCCCATTAGGGCTCCAGGTCCTGTGTTAGTGGAAATGAAAATGAAGCCTGTGTGACAAGGACCCGCAATTCTGTCAGCTGGCAGGTGGCAGTAAAGGGTGTTTTTTGCTGGCTTTTCAATCAATATTTTTAGAAGAGAAGTTAGACGTTAAGAATTAATTTCCAAAATTCATTGAGTTACGCAGCGCTTTTTTGCTTGTTTGTTTTCATCGAACGAGTAAATATTTGGGGGTTGGTGTGTTTCGGGGATTCCCTGCTGCTCTCCGGCTCGCAGTGGTTTTCTCATCGCTCGGTTTCCCATCCGTGCTGCTTGTAAAGCGGAGGGATTTCTGGAGCAGGCTGCTCAACTCGCCCTTCCCCGGGGAGCCCTAAGCCCAGCCTGCCTGTTGGTTCTTCCCTCGGCGACGTCGGCATTCCCGCACAGAAGGAATTACCATTTTCTAGCTCCGAGAGGAAGCAACACGGGTGTTCGGAGTTATGGGATGGAAAAGTTCAGTGGGCTGTGACTTTGCTGCTTTATGGAGGAGAAGTCACAACCCTCTGCCTTCTTTACTGGCCGTGACATAGGTCTGCAGTTGCTTATGGGACTTTGGGGATATGGTGAGGCCTTTTCTGTTGGATTTCTGTGTAATTCCAAACAGTGTGAACTTTTCAAATCGCTTGAGAAGTGCCCCAGATGGTGTGACATTCTGCTTCATGGGAAGATTTGAAAGTATTCCCTTTGCATAATTTCTGGTTAACTATTTGATTACATTTGAAACGGGAGAACAGCAAAGCCGAGGACTCTGTTGACATTTTGGTGGTGTTTGTTTAACCTCCTGGTGAACAGGCTACATTTGCTGAAAAATATTATTCTTACCTTTGCAACTCATCAGTAATTAATTCCCTTGGAAATATCTCCTGCTGCACACAGGCAGCTACAGAGGCTGCTGACAGATCAGAGTTTTACATCAGCTAACAAATTGATTATTAATTTCATAAATAACTGATTTACAGCAACGGCTTGATTTCTGTATCTCTCTAACGTATTTGCTTGCTGTATTTTCCAATAGTGCAGGGTGGATTGCTTTGCTGCTTCTAATGGTGAATTGAGCACAGCATGACTCGCAGGTTAGTGATGTACCACAAGGCTTGTGAAGCACATGAGATGTTAGGGGGTTTTTGGCCGAGGTATTCACGATTAGGAACGTCCTTGTTAATTCCACATGCCTTTTAGCTTTCACTATATTGTAGCTACACTTAGAGCTTGCTAAACTGCTGTATGGCTCGCAGTTAACGCAGCGTGTTCCGCAGTCTCAGCCGTGCTGGGAAGGGTGAGAAACAGTCGGTACGTGCTATGGTGGAACAGCTTAAGTCCCTAAACTGCAATGGCAGACCACGTTAGCTTGCTTGGGGTGATCTAAGTCACCGGCTGAAGGCATTTTAAGGAGACATATGGGTAAATTTTTGAAACACTCTGCAAGGTTTTAACTATATAGTGCTTCCAGAAATATCAAATAGGTGTCATGGTTAGAGGGAGCAGTTTGGTGACGTTGATACCAGGAGTAAACACTAAAGGAAATTTCTCTGTTGCTGCTGACATTTCTTGTTGGCCTTAGGTGTGCATTTCATATATAAACACAAACTATTTGAAACCCCGAGGGGAATTGTTTTGTTTCTTTCCTTGGGCTCAGGAGGAAGCTTAATGTAGATGGCAGCAACGTCTTTAATGAACTTCTGAAATTAAGGTCATAGTTCTGCTATTGCTTAAAAATACTCTTGATAAAGCAAAGCTGGAGTGCCAGATGTGCGTTGGGAATTCTCCTGTATCTTAAAAATAATCGCACAGTCCAGCAAACGCCCATCCATCTGAGTTCTGAGAACCAGAGTCTCCGCTGTGTTTCATAAGGGTTTGAAAAAACAAGACAGGAAAGAGCAGAAGGGGTGTTTGTCCTTGATGGTGGGGGTCAGAAGGCTGCAAGGTGAGCAGCGTTGGGATTAGAGTGGAAATGTCAAGGAGTTTGGAGTTTTATGGACCTGATTTTTGAATGAGAGGCATGTGACGGTCTGGGTGCTTCTCTGCCGTAGTTTAGTAGAATCTTACCCTTTGCAAAGTGAATTAGGAACGCTTCAAGCTCCTTCGCTGTGGCATTTCTGCTTTGCCAGGGCTTTGCCAGCGGTGCCGCCAGCGCAGCCAATGTGCTCAGCGCTGCTAACGCCTTCGCTCCTCTGCCCAGCACGCACAGAGATGCCATTGCATGGATTGCATGTTCGATTTATGTATTTATTTATTGTTTTTCAATGCTTGTACCGATTCAGACCTCTCCACATCCTGATCTGCAACGCCGCCGTGTTCGGGGCTCCCTGGCGCCTGACGGAGGACGAGCTGGAGTCCACGTTCCAGGTGAACCACCTGGGGCATTTCTATCTCGTCCAGCTGCTGGAAGATGTTCTACGCCAGTCGTCTCCCGCCAGGGTTGTGGTGGTGTCCTCGGAATCACACAGGTTGGTGAACATCACCCTTTATTCAGCTGAAATCTGCGATCCTTAGAGCGTCAAACGTTCATGGCAGGACTGCGGGAGCTTTTGGGAATGGAAAGCCCTGCTCTGACATATTTGTGTTTAAATAATCTTTTCAAAAATAGAAGCAATACTAATACCTGTGGATTTGTCTCTCTCGCTGGATAAATTGTGTTCTAGTTTTATAACAATATTTAGGTATTTTTTGATGGTTCTTTGTATGAATGCAGATTTTTGCCGTGTTTCAGACCACTCATTGATTTTGTGAAGAGATGGAATAATAATTGATTAAATCTGAATGGCATGACCTATATTGATTTGTCATTCAACAACTTCAACGTCTTACCAAGAAGAATGTGCAGTTATTTTAGCAGGAGAAACAATGCAATTAAAAACTGCTAGATGAAATCCAATTGTTTTATAATGAGAAATTAGGGAATTCAATGCAGGCATTAGCTGTATAATTGTAAAATGGGAAGTAGTGTAGTTAATACATATTAGAAATCTGACCATGCCTCTTTTGGTGAATTTTTTAATTAAAATGTTAGATGCTCATCTTTTCCACTGCCAGGAGAAGTGCGGTTGGCAAGGACGATGTTGATGAGGTTTGCCTTATTTCAGACATGCTCGTGGTGTTTGCGTTAATAACTGAAAAGATGGATTTGATTTAAATAAAGCTCCCTGTGCAAAATGCGTGCCCCAATTCTGAATTTTAGCGGGCACAAACCACTTACTGCCTTCTGGTTTAGTACAGGGACTGCAGGATTAGACCTATCATGTCCAGCTTTAAACATTGCTGTTGATTCTGTTTCACTTTTGCTCATGTGTAGCAGCTCCAGCAAACCAAATGGAAGAATGTGTGGGTGCTCTGTATTTCTGAAATGTTTTAGTGACCCAGAATGAAGCTTATTTTTTTAATCATGCTTCCATAAAACGTAACCCCAGGGACCCGGTAGAGAGAGACCAGCCAAGGGTCAGGCTGAAACCTTTATCACTTCCAAACACAGGGGCTTATGGTATAAATGACACACTGCAGATAGATTTACTTCTACCACTTTAAATTTATGATGGCTGAAATGAAAGGAAGCAATAGAAAATGCCAGTAATAATCCTCCCCGGTGTTAAAAGACATGAAATGTCTAGTAATTAGGTGGTAACAAAATCTGGACATCCTTATCTTTGCAAATCACACCAGGTTTGTGAAAGCAAGTAGCAGAGTGGTGGTAGGAAGGAGGGAGGCTACTGCAGGGCAGGCAAGATAGCTCTGGAAATAAATCTGCCAGCTCCAATCGCTTGCCAGATGTGGAGGGCACAACGGGATACGTATAAATGAGCTCTTATTTAATGGGAGATTATGGTGAATTGTCAGCTGCTTGTTCCCCTTTGTAAGTTTGCGTCTCTGGTAGTATTTTAAATGACATCTTTGTTTTTCACTGTATTAAGCGCTGTGTGTTACTAGAGATCACATCTCTAGACATCTTTATCTGAGTTTTCGGAAACATTTTTTGAAAGCGCTCATCGCTAACTCAGTGAGATCAGCCAAGGTTTATGGAAACCCGTCAAAAAACAAGTAACGTGCTGTGTTTGAATAAAATAACAAACCCAACTGGTCTGTTTCCCTTTTTCTAAGGGGCCTGATTCACGCACTATGGCATCTCTTAACACTTAAACTTAGCATTCTCAATAACTGTGCTTTTTCCCCCCAATCTGGTTAATGGCAAGAAGGTGATGTAAGGAATTAATTTGGACGTTAGGTATTGTTGGGTAGCAGTACTTTCTGACCTACTTGAGAACTCTGAGCCTTAAACTGCGTTGTAAAGCAGAAGTGTTGGTATCTAATTACTTCCATAAACCTTGGCTGGATCTTTTCGCTGGAGTCAAGACCCCCTGTTAGGGGAAAAATAAAGTCCTGTGTTTGCAGAAAATATTACACTAGACTGCTCCAAGGCAGAATAGTTATTTGCCTCTCTGGTTCTTCATTCAGTTTTCGTCACTTCTCTGGATTCAGCACAAATGAATTTTGTTTAAATTAAGCTTTTGGGTACTTTAAGCACGTTATATTAAAATATAGGTAATAGGTAGGTTGACTTTCCTTCTGTCTTTATTTCTGTGCCGTTAATTTGATTGTACAGCCCTTATCCTGCTGAATTCCATGAGATTGCCGACCTAAGTAAGATGGACTCACATAAGGACGCTTGCAGGATGGGTCTCAAAATACGCCTCTGTCTTTTTGCTGTACACTATGCACAAAGTATTTTATTTATAGATTATTTTTGGCTTCATAAATGATTACTCGAGGAATTAATATAGGAAATTCCTCCCAGAATAGTCCTGTTAATTTCAGAAACGTTTTTTATCCAGCCGAAAATTATGAAAGAGAAATTTAGTTATTGAGATGGAAGAGCTAATTCTGCAAGTCACGGAGCACCCTGCATTCCTCTTGACTTGTTTTTCTTTGAGTGGATTACAATGCTGCTCACAGAATGGATGCAGAAATTCCAGCTGATCTCTCCATTTCTGGGCACGAGATGCAAAATTAGTACAGATATTTTAAAACGTTTTTCTAATGTGTACTATAATTATGTTTATCCCTGTTCTCCCAGCTGATTCTCAAAACTCTGAGTATTAAAAAGAGCTTGCTAAATCCTTTTTATTTTTAGTTGCTCTTATGGGTAAAATGTAGATCTGTAGCTAAATGGGGTGTTATTTTCTAATATTAAGATGTACCAGTAAAATCAAATAGTAAGAGCAGGGGGGGAAATGCTTTATGGAAACTTCCTTTTCTTCAGCGAAATGTCTTTAGAATATTCACTACTTTGTTATTAAAAAAAGAGAAAGAAACAAACAGCTGGTGTTTAATGACTCTGTCAGACCCAATTAAAAAACATCAACTAGTTAGTTTGATTTGTGTTCAGCCATGCCATGGGTACACTTAAAAACATTCTCCTCTGCCAGAACTCATTTTGGCTTTGTTTACGTTTCTCTTTTAAACATATAAGACTATTGATGGCAAGTTACCAAGGTTATAACCCCTTTATATTCATCAATTTTTAATCTAAAAAAGAGTCTAAGAGGCAGTGAGACTCATCCATAGTTGCTTGAGCACTTAAATGAAAGTGTGCGGTATGTGAACACTGGGTGAAATAACCAGGGAAGGGAAGAAGGTGAAAGGACGCTGGTTTTCTCTGCTTCTACTGCAGCTTTTTTATCCTACATTATTCACTCCAAGTTAATGTTGCTTTCATGGATCTATGACAAAATATTCTTTTCTTATTTAAAATAAAGCGATTCCTAAGTTATATACAATGCCTTTAAGTCATTAAAGCCGTTTTTGACTTGTTTTAATTTATTATTTGCTTTTGCTAATTGGTCTTTAATTTTACTGCCGTATTATATGGGGCTGTTCCTCGGGTCTCAGCCAATTTCCAGTAGACGCTTTCAACTGCTAAATAAGCCGTTGTTTTATGTTGGTTCTGGCCAAGTTCTACTCTGTTGTCTACATTTTATGTTGTTCTTAATGAGAGTGAAATTAACTCTGAGGTATCTAAGGCATATTTACTGGTTTTTAGATTTACAGAAATTAAAGACTCCTCTGGAAAACTTGATTTCAGCCTGCTTTCTCCATCTAAGAAGGACTATTGGGCTATGTTGGCCTACAACCGTTCCAAGCTTTGCAATATACTGTTCTCCAACGAGCTGAACCGGCGCCTTAGTCCCCATGGGGTGACGTCTAATGCGGTCCATCCTGGAAATATGATTTACTCCTCCATTCATCGTAACTGGTGGGTGTACACCCTGCTGTTTACCTTGGCTCGACCTTTCACCAAATCCATGGTAAGTGAATAACTTGCAGTATTTTACACATCTTCATTTCAAGTTATAAAAATCCAGATGTATGTATCTGCTTTGACCCGTTGCCTTTTTTAACTATGGCCATGATTTTAATGACAAACATAATGCCAAGATAGTGAGTGCTCCAAAAGAGGATTCTTCAACCGATTGAGATGAACTTTGTCAATCTTCAGTAAAGGCACCTTATTAGATGGAGTGCATGACTTCGTTGTTTGAATATATGATTCTAAATGTGATTAAGGTAGTTGTACATCCCAGGTGTGGGATATTTTAGAGTTATTTCTATGCTCAGTGTATGTAAAACAACAAGCACAATTGCTTTGGTTTTGAAGCGGGATATGCTTGACTGCATTTTTTATGTAAACAGATGCCCTAGTTAGAAAAGATACTACAGACATTATTAATGGCCGAGGGAAAGTGCTTTCAGTGGTAAAAGCACCTTCATTCATTTTTAAAAAACAAAGCAAAGCACAACAAAGCAAACAACAACAACAACTCCAAACCCCAACAGTTTTCCTCATTTCTGATAAAGCTCTGAAGGCAACGGGCGCTTTCCCTTTGTCTCTGTTGCACTTTGGACTGGCACCATGACATCATGAAAGGAGATGCAGTTCTTTCATAGACAACATCATGAGACTTCGTTATATAACAATTCACAGCATCTCCAGCACTTGGAGAGGTTACACTTACTGCTTTGACCTCTATCCCAGGTTATTAATAAGGTGTCCAAAGTCCTTTTTTTTAAGGTGGACGATGCGTTTTACGTCATTGAGAACTGGCTTCCTTTAACCTTATTCATTGTTTCTCATCCCTTATTGACCAACAAGAAGGGTATTCCCAAAAGGGGAGCAGGGAGAGGGAGCCTCCCTTGAGTTTTTGCAGCCGTGGATCGTGGAAGTGAAAAGGCTCACAGCCTTGCAGAACTCATCTTGCAATGGCAATTTGTGCAAACCCAAACCAGGCCCCTTTCACAGGAGCCTTCACAACCGACAAGAGCTGTTGTGCTGTAACGTGACTCCTTGAGCTGGCGATACACACCAAATTAATTGGTTTTACTTGAAAAAGGTCAGAGGAGGAGTTGTTGAGGTAGGGAGATCCATCCTTTAGTAGCTTAATCGACTGCATAACCTATAGTAGCTGAGCAAATCAGTGGTGGAACTTGTATATATGGCTGCAAAAAACCAAAAGTGCTTGTGCATTTCATGGTCATTGAGATAATTAAATTAATTTTGATTTATACTGAGTTAACGTAAGTGGAAAACACATCTTGTAGTGTTTAAAATGCTTACGTGTCCAAAAATGAAGAGCTTTGTGAACAGTGCTGTGTCTTCAGTGAGACTCGTGGAGCAGAACTGGAAATGCTTCACACTCTAACCTCTGCCTGCAGTTTGCAGCCCCTACATATGCAAAACCTATTTATGGCCATGGGATCGGTAAGTGAGCATTCTGGCACCTTGGGACAAGTAATAATATCTTTCAACAGCGTGTTTTTTGACCTTTCAAACCTCGTCTCTGCTGTATTAAGGCTAGTTTATAAAACAAATTCTTCACGTTCTCCTGAGGATGGGTAAGTGGATGTTGTCAATGTCCCGTGAAAAGGATCCAGTCTGTGGAACTTTGGTGAATTGTTGGTTTTATTTGCTCTGACATACTTTCAAAAAGGAACCTTTTGTGTTTCTTGCTCAGATAATCTCATGCTGTGAGGAACAAAATAAAGCACTGCAGTTCATTTTGAATTCTCTAAAACAATTGGTAGATTTTTATTTTATAGTATCTATTTATTTACATGTGGTACATAAAAGAGAATAGAAAACACAGTACAAAAAATATCAGCAGTGAATAATAGTGCACTCCAGTCCAAGCCAATCCCTTCAGTAAGCCCTTCTGTGTTTGTATATATTGCACTGAGGTTATTTGAATGTTAGGATGGAGGGTATGGGCTAGAGGGTAAGCATCACTTTTATAACTCATATTCTGGTATGAATTGTTATGTTCCCCTGAACCTTAATGTTTCAGTTGCCAGTAAAACTAGAACAATGCCCCTTCCTGGGTATGCAGGCAAACTGAGCTGAAATTCTCAACAACATCAGTGTAACAGTTTTTTAAGATTTGTGGGGAGCAAATTGTGCTGTCACCAGCCTGGAACAGGCTGTGTTGAGGACCTTTATTGTGGCCTTCCTCTCAGGATTTCTGTGGCCGCTCACCCGAGTTTAGATGAGTGTTTTGGTCAGAATCCTGAGCGTGTGTCTTAGAGCTTAAAGCCTAAGGTTGTGAACTGCAAGGACGTCTGCATTGCACAGCGCAGCGCGGTGCAGCAGCATTTACAGCAGTGGCAGCGGAGCGGGGTCCACAGCTGGAATCGAGAGGCCGTGCCGGGGTCGTGCGGAGTGGGGTCCACAGCTGGAATCGAGAGGCTGTGTCGGGGTCGTGCAGAGCAAGGTGAGGTTTGTCAGCCCTGGAACGGGGCCGGGCTGATGTGCCTACACCGGTTTTGATCCCCGAGGCTGCAGGTTTAACTGCTTTAGCATTGTGGTGCATGGGGAGCCTGATCCTCCTGGAGCCAGTTTAAAGCGCTCTGCTCTGTTTTGAACTATATGGGCTCATGAGTCTGTACAGATACATGCACATATATGCATATATATATATATACACACACACAGAGTCTGCAGCTGCACATACCTCGTTCTAACTGGGGCCTTTTCATATTCTAGTGAAAGCCATTAATAAGAAGTAATTACATCTTTAATTTGTATTTCGCAAAGGCAGACTTCCTAGGTATTCTGAGAGTGGTAATGGTCATAGATTGAGCGGTTTTGGAAACTTTGAAGCCAGATCCAGGAGAAAATTAGGAAATACATTTGTTTCCTTACTATTGTTTTCCAGAACAATATCATTCTTAGGTTCTGTCCTGGGTACAAGTTGCTACTGTGAAATCAGTCTTCATGCCTTTGACTTAGTTGTGATAATTTTCTGTGGTGCTTATAAACCCATCTATTTCAAGTGACGGTTTAGTAGTTATTTTGTTTTGTTTCCAACACATTGCGTATCTGAAATATATATTTTTAATATAGTTGTCTAGTTCCTGAATGCTGAATAGTGCCACCTAATACCACACTCTTATTTACCCGCTTTCTGTTATTTGCTGCAATTACAGTGATTTAATTTCAGTAATTAGGACACTTCGTGAAGTCAGGCTGTTTTAGTTTTCTGCTTAAAGAATAAGTTTGCAGGTCAGTTGGAATCTGGTTTTCCTAAAAGAACAGGCAGACTTAGGTGGGGTTTGTCTGTCTTTCAAGTGTCCTGGTTTTAGAGGCATAATTTTAGTTGCTTGTGTAAATGGTCATTCATACCTTGCTGTAAGAAAACATGCAACTTCACAGTTTTTGAACCTGTTTTGTGAGCGACTGCAACATAAGAATTATGGTATATTTGTGCTGGTTATAGTGAACCCTTCTGTAGAATCACAGAGGATTATCTGGTCAGGTTTTGAAATATAAGACGATATTTAAGTCACTGATGGCTGTAGGTACACAGAAAGTACTTTTGTTAAGTAGAGCACTGGAAATTGAAAGACTGTTCCTTTGTTTCCCAACCACATCTTGCCGAGTTCTAAAACCTACAAGGATTTGCCAGACAGAAATGGAGAACAAGTAGGTTTTTTTGTAGAAATCAATAGTTGCAAACGAATTACCATTTTATTATTGTAGAAACTGTAGCTCTGCAAATGTTCAAAGGGCCTCTCTTTTACTTACCTCTATATGGTTACCGAGCAAATTGGAGAAGCTTATAGTGTAATTAAATGTAAATTGAAACAAGTGGCCACTGTAAATAACAGATTGGAAGAGCAGCTCCCAAAGTAAGTGCGTGGGGCACGCGTATGCGTAGCTGGTTTGATCTAAGGCGTTATGGGTTTGTTTCCTTTGGCTTTTCTTCTACTTTTTTCTTCTTTTTTCTTCTCTTTCATGCTCTTTTGCTCTCTTTTTTACTTCTCTCTCTTTCCCCGGCTCCTTTTCTCTCTCCTCATGAAAGTTGGCTCAGGAACATGTAACCAAGTTGTTTCTTCTGTTTTAAATCAACGCTAGACCTTCAGAACCAATCAGACTCATTACTATTTACATATGAGATTAAAAATAAATACATTTATTGTATGTTTCCCGCTTACACTGAGCATAGTGTCACCCCCAGGTGATTTTGCGAGTATGCAATGGCACATAAAATTAGAAGCAGTGCCATTATCACACGCTTGTGATAGTCTTACATAGAACCAGATATTTTTGTTGGCAGGTAACAGAGCAGCAAGAATATCATATGTTAGAGCAGCGAGAGCTTAACAGATGTTTCAACGAACTGAATTTTCAAAGCCTTTTACATTAAGAAAAGGCTGGGGTTTGTAGAAGTTCTGAGACTATTGGGTTACATTTCCTGTAGCAGTGCAAAGCAGCCCTTGTGCTGGAGTTTTAGCAGATGTGTTACCCCCTTTTAATGGCTGGGAATAAAACATTGGTTCTGTTGTTGGGATATAAATTACAGCTAGAAGAGCTCAACCTGTCACCCTTGACAGCCCGTTAGCTGCAGTAAGACCATTCTGCCCTTTATTTTACCCTGTGTAAGAGGCTGATGCTTGAACTACTCTTTGATTTCTCCCACCTGCCCCAAAGACAGCAGCTTTTCAGAATTGTATTTTGTATTTAAAGTATTTGCTGTTGAGAATGATAAGGAATATTTGTAAGGGCCCCAAAGTCTTCTGCATGTCTCAGTTTTACATAAAACAAGGAATTCTGTCATGCTGATGTTATTCCAGGGCTGTTTTAGGCGGTTGGCATGTATTGCAATGCTCGTGTGGGCAGGAGGAAACCCCTGTGCCTACAACTGCTTCACTGCTTTTACCTCTGCCTTACGTTGGAAGTGTCTACATTTCAATTTCATGCAATGATTTGCACTCACATCTAACATCAGCTCGGAAATGCTATTCTGGCAAGAAATGAATCTGCGTCTATAGGAGGGGCTTGCTCCTACCTAATGACCACATCTGTTTGCTTTTGATAGAAACCCAAAAGAGACCCTACAGTCTCATCATCTCTTCTCCTTCTCCTCTGTTCTTTGCTAAAGAAACGGGAATAACCCTTAGAGCTGGGATAGCATTCCCTCCCTCAGTAAACATCTTTTGGTGCCCAGAGCGCGGTGTGGGCTGAGTTGATGTTGGCTTCATGACTGAGTTCACAGCTCAGGCCGAATTCTGCCCTCGGCTGTGCCTGCTCAGCTCCAAGAGCAGCCGTGGGCAGGGTGGGTATGTGCATGTTTCAGGGTAGAATTTGGCCTGTATTTGTTCCCTGAGACGTTCCTGAAAATGCACCGGGGTTTCTTGAAAAGCAACAGGATTGGGATTGGGTCAAAATGGCCATTTCTTTTCTCAGGTTGAGTTTTGGGCAGGAAGTGAAAGAGGGAGAGTGAAAGGCGACCAACTAGCGACTGGATATTAGCAGTTGTAGAGTGTATAGATCACATGCATTTCCCCCGTTTTACAGATTAATGCCTAAAGTGTAAACGATAAAGAAGTGGATTGTTCTTCTAGTAACATGGAAGGACAGTTGTTTTGTTGAACTCTGACACCGTAGGCTTCCTTGCAGAATGTTGTTATTTAAAATTGACTGAATTGGGTAAAAGAAGGCATTCCTTCTAATAGGGTGGTAAAGAAACGCCGCCAAAGTAGTTGTTGATCATTTTGGATGGATGGTGCAAAAATTCTTCTATGCACTCAGAATTTCTGCATCCTATCTAGTAATAACATGTAATGTAAGCTATTTTATTATCAAACTTGCATTTAACCGATACATATTTTAACTTCCTGCTAAAATAAATGTAGCATAAAATACAAGGGGAAATTAACCCCCCTAACCCACACTGTGGGAATAGAAAGTCTTTATGGAAACCCATGCATGTGCGGAACAGAACAGCGCCAGGTCCTGGTGTGCCCTGTGCTGCTCGGGCAGGGGGCAATGGCCGTGGGGTTCGCTGTGCCCAACACCCCCCGGAGCTGTTTGTGGAGCAGCTCTGTATGTCCTGTAGTTTGTGGAGGAGGGAAGGAATTTCTCCCTCTCCCCCTCGTTCCTTGCAGGATTTCAGAACGCCTTGCCAAGTGTGTGGGCTGCAAGGCAGGGAAACATTTGCTCCCTAATGTTTTATATTACATGTAATTAAATTAGAATTTGAAATTAAAAAGCATATTTCCCGATTTTTTTTCGTCCTGAAAAAGCATTCTTGGATTAGAAAGCTATATATACACCTTGTGGAATGTCTGCATCCAGGGCTGAGTTGCCCACAAATGATAATCTGTGCAACCTCCCATCCAGCCCTGTCTGCTATGTTACTGTCTCCTGCCTGAAGTCTGAGAAGGATTGGTGGTGTAGGTACTTCACAGCATAGAACAACATATATCTTTCTGAAAATTGCAAAAGGACATTTCTGTTCTGAGTGCTGAGGGGCTTGGGTGACAAGCAAAGTGCTGCAATCTGACAGAAGCAGCTGAACAGGATGCTTAGCCGTGGTTTTGTTGCTTTATCTTTGGGTTTTCTATGTCATTACTACATTTGCTATTAGGAATTTGCCTCTCGCTTGTGGTGGTGTTCTTGAGATCTTTCTTACATGGAAACATCATCATTTGTTTTGTTTGCTGCAAAAATTATCTCCTGCAATAACTGAAAACAAGTAAGGTATTGATTTTCCATGGACAAAGATGACTAAAAGTTAGAACTCTGGGTTTGAAGAGACTGTGAAGAAAGATGATGATGATGATGATGATGATTATTATTATTATTATATATTTTTTTAGATGCTTAGGTAGTGAAATTCAGTACTTTCAAAATGCTTGAAATTCTGAAGTTGGGTTTTTTTAATGTGTGTGTGTTCTCATTTACTTTGCATATTGTTGCGCAAGTGTTCTTTTTTTCAATGTCTAATATTACAAAGACATGTGGAAGTAGGACGAAAATTTAAAGTTCTGCTTTTGGGAGTCTGTATTTTCACAGTGCTATGTGACAAATTGTTTTCATGTTTCTGTTCTATTTTGTCAGGGAAGAAAGTAGCTAATAGCAGCACTAGATCATATTCTGGATTTATATATACAGCCTCTTGGCCTCCCTTCCATCTCTTGACTGATTAGAAATAGGTTATTCTCTCTCAAAAGTGGGTGTAAGCGCCTTTGTCACATAGATATAGTGTTAAAACTCTGGTTGTGGGCAGGTTTGTGACATTTCTGGTTTTGTGGCCACACACACACAAACTTACATACATCTAATCTTTGTTGACAAGCATTGCTGAGAAAACAGCAAAGCGTTTATCATATGACTTTGTTAGGAATAGTAGATTTGGGAAGGGAATGTAAGGGAAAATGCACAGGAACTTTTCTGAGTGTATTACTTACCTGTGTTGTATCAATCAAAAACTAAACGGGCATGTTCATGTTCTTTTTCTGTCTTTAGCTAACACCAGTAACTTTTGCTGTGAATAACCCACATTAAAATGCAGTGATTTCCTGTATAAACAGCAAGTGAACTTAAATGTCTTGAAGATATTTTTTAAAATTGAAACAGATTGCCTCTGCTGTTTTTCCTGCATTTATGTGGTGCTAATGCAAACATGTGGCTGCTAACTCAGGAAAATGGCAGCGATGGTCTAAACCAGTTTTATGATACATGGTGGCCTAGGTGCTCTTCACATATCTCTGAACTAAGGTATAATTCTTAGCATTGCTACTGGTCTTCCTTCGCCCACTCTTAAACAGCGTTCAGATTGTGTTATATGTTGTTATATCAATAATTTTAAGGAGATCTAGTAAACAAAGAGGATTTTAGTATAAATAATCCTGTACTTTCTGCCTAATAACTGTTTGATAACTTTGTAGCCTAGTTCACAGTGAAAACTGCTGGCTGAAATTACTGTGCATTGCTGAAGGCCAAATGCAAGTGCACCCCAAAGTCCTCCATTGCCTTTTGCTTTGTTGCAGAGCCCTCCAGGAGCCCCTCGGTGCACCCCAGAGCCCCCCGGGAGCCCCTCAGTGCACCCAGAGCCCTCCGGGAGCCCTCAATGCACCCCAAAGCCCTCCGGGAGCCCTGAATGCACCCCAGAGCCCTCCGGAACCCCTCAGTGCACCCAGAGCCCTCCGGGAGCCCTCAATACACCCCAGAGCCCTCCGGGAGCCCCTCGGTGCACTCCAGAGCCCTGGGGTTACAGTTCCTGTGGATGAGGCTGCTCGGCACTGCCTGTGACCCCACAGTTTCTCATTCTTGTGCCCGAGCAAGGTCACTCACACAGTTTGTTGTAAATAACACAGTAGGATCCAGACCTCCTTGGCTACCAGCGAGCACATAAATCACAGCATTATTCATTTTCTCTAATAACAAGAGAGCAATAGAGAGAACATTTTTATGAATGAGATAACTATAATCAAAAGCAGAGTCAATGCGCTTTAGTTCGTTTACGATCATAATGATTCAATTTGGGTTCTTAGCTAGCAATGAGTTTCTCATCACCTTTTATAAAAGCATAGTCCCTAAAACTCTTTATAATTAGTGGTTTTTAACTTTTTTGGACAGACATAGCTACTATGCTGTACAGCAAGTAAATTAAGCACAGCCAAACCCAAATTATACGAGGCGCTTCAAATGAACCAGATATTTCCAGCTATTGGCATTATGGTGATATGAAATGTGAAAAATAAACCCCATGTGGGTTAAGATGTGAGATGGCAAATCTGGGGTCCCCTTCAAAATGCTGCCGTCTGGCCAATTTTAGAAGCTGTGAGAACACCTGAATGATGGAGGGGTGGGGGGGCTATGAACAAATGACTGTAAGAAGTAAATGTACTTCATTAGTGTGCTTTTCACTTCCTTAATTTTCTTCTCTTAAATCAAGTTTTTACTGAGTTTTGAGTCCAAGAATTGAATCACTTCTGGCTAGTATTTTTTCATTTGATGTAAATCTGCTGTTTATTCCTTAAATTGGGAGGAATCGAATACAAAATGCTATATCACTAAACTTTGAACTGAGGCCTTCTCATCCATGTCACTTGAGGGGACAAATAGGCTCTAGTGCATCTTTTCTTTCCATGTACTTGGTTCTTCCTCATCTTTTCTCTGCACATACCAACCTGCTGATACTAAGCCTTCCAGACAGCTCTTTAGGAAATTGAGCTGCTGATCCACACATCTAAAGTTCAGCAAAAGCGAAGGTTTTGGACAAAGTTTAGTTGTTTCTTTTCCTTTGACCTCTAGAAGTTAAAATCCTATGGCTAAATTTGAAACCGTAAATGCTAAAAATAATGAAATTGCATAATTGAACACTGCTGGCCCGTGTCATTTTGTGAGCATAATTCACAGAGCAATATTCATTTGGTGTATTCTAGAACATGGTTAATCTTTCCCTACATTTTTTTGGAGCTGCTCTTTGTGAATGGACAGATGTTCAGGAAACCTCAGGCTTTTATTGGCTGTATTTGGAATAGATGAAATACCAAATTGTTTAAAAAGAATACACTGTAGATCCTATTTTATGGAAAGTTCATTTAAATAGTGTTTGTTAATTGGGGGATGCAGTGCTTAGTTCCATTAACATTTCCCTAGAAGTCCTTGGATACCTGAGATGGTTTATCATAACATGTTCTTTTCATTTCTCTCTATATCATCTTTGGAGAGGTGCCATATGACTTGAAACTGTTCACCAATCAGTTTCATATGATGGATTCTCTTTAATCATTTACATTCAGAGAAAACCAAATATTCCTTAGGAAGCCAAAGTAATCTAACAGAATGTATAGTGTTTGTGCAGCTGGATATCTTATTTATTTGAAGTTCTCAGGGAAATCTCTTATGACTTTACAAAAAAGATGGAAGAGTAAACAGTAATAGTGTCCAAGTAATCTGAGCTAGAAAGTCCCTTCTTTTAGAGCAAAGTCATTAAAAAGTATATTCGCAAGGTCCAAAAATAATACGGTATATCAAATGTGGAGGAATACATAATGTTTTTTCAGTGTTCTAACCATTTTACATATATATGTAAAATATATATATATTTTATATATATATATATATATAAAAATGAAAAATATGCTTGCTTTTTTAAGCTATTTAGTATTCCCGGATAGGTGAACATAGTAAGAATCTTATTTTCCTGAAGCAGTGATTCATCTGTTTGTTTTGGTGTGTGACGTCATTCGTCATCGTGTTAGCATTCCCTGCACACGATAATTGCATACATGAATTAATATTCCTAAAATCTTTCTTCCAGGAAGGCTATTGAAAATGTACATGTTTCTACTTGTTGTCAGCTCTTTATTCCAAAGTTTGCTGTATATGTTTGTGTCTTTTTTTTTGAGAGAGGATTTGCCGGGTCGGGTTTGTTGGCTTTGGGGTTCTTTTTGGTGTTACGGGTATGAGGGTGGTAATGTTCTATTTCTACAAGCAAGACTGAAGCTGCAGGATGTTCCTTGGCCAGCGTGGAACATGGGCTGGAAATACATCTGCGGGTGATGGGACTGTCTTAGGCAGTGCGTTTGGTTTTGCCACTGGATATTCAGTAGTATTTTGTAGTTCAATAGCTCCCTTTGCCCATCATTCTCTGAGAGTTATTGAGAAAGCTGGATTCAAAATCCTCAACTTCTTTCTACTATTGTCCTAATTTTTGTACTGCTCCGGTGTCTTCTTTCTAGGTAAATGTTTCTGAAGAAAGAGATAATATATGTTCCAGAAAAATTAATGAAACAAAAAGGTTTCCCTTAATTTTATCTAGATTTTACTGGCAGTATCAGTGTGAATGATGTGCCCTTCTGCCTCTTCTCTTCATGACCTACTGGCTTAGTCCTTAGGCCCGTGGTTTCTCACCTTTCTCAAAAATGAAGCTCGAATGTATGATTGTATGTTGAATACCTTGAAGGTGATGTCTTGAAGAGCTGTTTTGATTGTGTTTTTGATTCAATAATTGTATTTAAGAATAGATGGGGAATATTTGGCAAAAAAGAACTTGCTTGAATCCATTGGCCAGCTGAAATATTCAAATGCTTCCAGGTTATGTTATGTGTTCTATGGCCTGAGTTTGTATGATTTACTTCTGATAAAGTGGCAGAATGTACTCATTCTCTTTAGGGAGGAAAGTGAACATAATATGGAATTGATATTGCTTAGTTCAGTGTAGAAATGCACAACAAATAACGTAGTACTTATTAGTTTTGCAATAATCTGTACGAGGATTTGTAATCAGAGAATTTCTGAATTTACTTAGATTTTAAAGTTTCCTTTGAGCCTTACAATACTTGACTCATTTGGATTTTCCAGTCTCTTTATTTTCCTGTTTCTAGGAAGTTTTAGCATCAATCCGTTTTTAGCAACAAGGGTGACAGTAAATATAAACATCATAGTCAAATCCCATCCATTATTTTAGTGACAACATGCTTTTGCAGTTATTAAATATCACTATGGATATGGCAGAGTCTGCTGTGCATGCCAAAAAAATCTTCAGAAGGTATTTGAGGAATTTTATTGATTGCAAAAGCATCTCATTGAAATGAGATGAAGATAGCAGTGTTGGATGATGCATCCTATATATAAGTAAAGTCGTTTTTGAGATATAGAGAGAATCGTTTGTCTTGAAAAACAAGATCTACTTGTCCCAGATATGCAGGGTTGACTTCCTAGTGCTGCGGATTTCCGTCTTTTACAGCAATTCTGTCTTAAGAGTTGACATTGCCACAAATGGAGCTCTCATTCATGCGCTGTTCTGTGGGTGGTACTTTCAACTTTAATGCATTTAAGATGGATATCACTATTAATTCAGAAGAATGTTAAGCAGGCGTAGGAGTTGAAACTTACTGCAAGCTTATATTTTAATCTTTGATCCTACCATTGCTAGTTTCTTCTGTTTCTCATAGATGACTGTGCGTATACAAATGGCTGATGAGACGCCTAACTGCTTATGGAAGAATTTACTCAAGTGTTGATTGCCAAGCTTTATGTACAAGGAACAGACTTGAAAATCCTCATGCCGAGCCGGCACATCGTTACTGATTTCTATTTGAATACTACATCCACCATTATGCAATAAAACTTTGGACAACATCTCAAGTTTACAAGCTAGAGCACAAGAATACTTGGAAATACTAGGATTAAAGTTTTCACTTAAATTCAACGCTCTTGAATGTAGGTATTTCTCATAGGGTTACCTTGCCTGTCACTGTAATCTATTAATGAATGTAATTAGGGTTTTTTCATTTTGCTAGAAAATTGGAAACACTATTTCTTTCCACTGAACGGCATTACTATTAAAATGTTGTCCTGAAATGTCAAACTTACATTATGATGAATACTACCAGTACAAGAAAACTAATTTAGCACTTCAAGTAAAGCAACTGTCTTGGCAATTTTTTATGATAATGACTTTGGAACAGTGTCATTTCGAATCTGATTGTCTGCTCACGTTGAATAGTTCATCCCACCCCAAATAGTGCTGTTGATCTAATGGTGTTAATTACAGAGCAGAGGCAGAATCTGCAAAGGGACACTGGGTGTCCTGGCGCTCACTGCCCCAGCACTGAAGAGATATCGTCAGTAAACTGGAAATAAAGTACCTAGTTCTGCCAAGAAATGAGGTATTATCCTGAGCTGAATGGCCTTAGAGCCACACTCCTTCCATTTGCTGAAGTAGTATGTATAAAGTGAGCTTCTTTCTCAGCTTTTGCACTAAAAGCGGTGACTTTGTGAGAAAAAAAAATATGGGTTAAGTTCTTCCATTCCTTTGATGAGAAATATGTGTGAATTTACAGCTTTTAAAAGAATTACGGCAGAAAGTATCAACAGAGCTGGCAGTTCTACTTGTAATGTAATACTTCTTGTCTGCATTTGGCTTTATGTTTCTGAAGGGAATGTTTTCTTATGAAGTGTCTTTTTATCAAAACAATATCTGACCTTATTTTTAGTGGCAGATTACTATTATTGTATTACATGTATACTTATTCAATAGACAGGAGCATGGCACTTTAAATGGCCTTCAGCTAAGGCAAATTGTGTTCTTCAGAATGCAATTCGGACCACTGCTTGTCTTGGGAAATCAAATACGGCAAAGCTGAGCTCGCAGCTCAATGCTTTCCTGCTGGTTGGAAGGGACAGAAGACTCCTCAGGAAACTTTGTCACTGTCCGTAGCGAAGCTTCCTGTAAATACAATCTAATTGCTAATCTATTGCCCTAAAATAATGTTTAGAATTGGTAATGAAATGTGACTGGGCTAAATTATGTGGTCATTCCTGTTTAGTATCATCACCAGAAAAAGACTTTAGCTCTCCTGCTTCTTTTTGTGGTTCCCTTCTGCTGGCAGATACGTCCAGTAATTAATTATATTGTAGAAGCTGGAAACAGAGAGTTGTCCAGGGCTGAAATAGAAACTTAGGGACCTGGAATGAAGTCAACCTGTTTGCTTTGAACATCATGTTTACTGAGATATTTGTAGCCTCTCGTCCCTCTCTGTTCTGGGAGATTTCTGTGAATTCTTCCCAAGCATGTATTTTAAACCAATTTGAATGACTTCCTACCTGCGGAAATGCCAGCGCTGAATGTCAGGAGTAAACAAATGAAAGCTCGTTTCCTATTCTTCATTTGTCGTCAGCCACCGTTGGTTTGTCATTTCCACAAGGTTATTTGTTACGGTAAACGCTGTCAGGGTTACAATGACGCTTTTTCAAACTTCTCTGAATTGATCTGTTGAGGTGAGGTAAATGAATTACCAATTTTCTTTGTTATCCACTAAGATGAATTCAGTTTTGAGACTTTCTAATGGCCTGGGTATTCTTTCTGTTGTAAAATGAGGCTTGCTTGCCAACTGTTGTATCAGAAGACGGAGGTGATATGGTCTTCCCGTGCAGACAGTCTGCAAAGCTACTGCAGAGTATTGGTGTGTGGACTTGCTCAAAGTGGAGGCCCCTTGAACTCATTTGAGCTCTTTGCTGATTCTCATGCTTTAGACCATGTTCTGTTACCCTGTGTTAAACCACGATGCCTTGTGGTTGCTGCCCAAGACCCTTATTTTGCTGTACATTAACTGACACCAACTAAAAATGGCAAAGTCAGCGCTATCAATAGGGTGCTCACTTCCCACTTTACCAGGTAGTGGTTGGCTAAAGGCTGTTTTATCTACTATATTATATTCATTCAAGTCCAAATAAAAAAATTGCCTAGTCCTTTTCTTGTTGTCTTCCAGAATTAGGTATTTTAAAACCTTTATGCAAAGCTATAGATAATTTTCTTGGCCATGACTTGCCCAAAGACAACACATGGTGTAGATGAAAAAAATATGTGCTGCAGGTAACATTTATGCTTTGCCAATCTCGAAAGTAGTGGCTACAGATCATCCATACATAGGTGAACGTTTACCATTCATAATCCTACAGATGGTACTGAATTTAGGTGAATTTTCCCCGATGGCCGGCATTTGTATTTTCTCTGTGCCTCCACATTCTCTGTGACTTCCACATCCAGCCCTGCCCGAGCGAAACAAAACCTGCCAGACAAGCAATGAACTTCAACTTAATATTTCAAATGAGTATCTATAGCGTGTCAGGTAATAGTCCCTGTGAATGTGGTTTCCAAAAGGTAAAAATAAAAGTTTAAGAGGAATGTCTTACTACAGCCATTCTAAGTATTTGTAGCGATGCATTTTGTCCAAGAAAATAAAAACATATATTGAGGAGTAAATCGCAGAGTCTTCTGCAAAAAGAGCGTGTTCTGAAGTTGGTCTCTCATTATTTTGTTCAGATGACCGTTCATGGTCAAAATCCCTGTTCTCAGGGAACGTGTTCATAAATGCACACACAGAAGGACAAATATTCTGCACGTGTTCAGTGTGCAAAGAGTGAAAGCGTTCACAGTTCTGTTTAGACAGAACAATACTTTTATCTGAGATAACCAAATGTAGTGGAATTAAGTGAAAAATTTGCTGTTTCTTCTTAATTTTAGGATGACGATCTTTTTTTACTAAACAATTTATACTGTTGGGAGTTTCTTTTTCAACAGAAAAAGTATATTTTGAGTGATTTCAAAGAAAAATGTTTTGCTTTTTCCTTCCTGTCTTTTTTTTCTTCATCATGTAGAAAACTAGAGGAATGATGCTCAAGTTACAACAAAGTCCTTGGGTTTCAGACTAAGTACAGGAATTTTCAGGCTAAGTATAGGAATCTTCAGTCTCATAGGTGACTGCTTCAGAAAATTCCACGTGGTCGTAAACGGATTGCTGGAAGCGGTTTTCCACTTTTCGTTGCAGCGAATCTTAATGGCTGCCAATTAAATATATTTACATATGCACTTACATTTCCCGCCGTAACAACATGACTTATACTGACAGATATTCGCTGTTGTTTAATTCTTCCTTTTATCCACATACTTCTGAATCATGAATTATATCAATCCTTAAATCTGTGTTTGTTTTAGGGAAGGTTCTTTCCTTTTTTCCTCTTGGCACGCTGTATGTGCACCAGCAAGTGCTGGCAGTTTCAGCCGCATTTAAGGAAATATTGTTGTAAGGCTTTTATGTGCTGTACTTCAATCAGCTAGTGCCAGCAGTATCCCAATAGAAAGACCCTCAACAGACCATTTTCAGCATTTTGCTGCAATTAAACTCCTCTGGTTTTAGCCCTCAGGCAATTTAGTACCTTTTTACATATGCACATTATGAACTTTTGACCAGGGCCTGGTAGTCATATATTAGATAGCAGCTTTTGAAAGCAGACTTAACAAGTTCCTCAGAGTATTGCAGTCGGAGTCAGTTGTGGAAAAGGTAATTTAACCAACTTGCAGTGAGGCCATTCAGAATCTTACTGATGATCCTAAATATGTCTTTTTTTCCTTGTTTCCTCTGGAAGCTGGTAGCAAGAGCTCTCAAAGCATGTGATTGATCTTTTATTCAGTAGCTAACGAGGGCTGTGATTCTATTAGTGCTCTACAAGGCAGGAGAACAGTGATTTAATGAAGTGTCTAGTGAGCTGGTCATAGATTTATCCTGTTGTCTCTAATTTGCAGCGCCGTTGCGAGCGTCGAAGAAACTGCACTCATGCTGCCATTAGGCAGGTATTTCCTTAGTAAATTGTTGTAAGGTCAGGTGTAGTTATGTTGGCAGAGGCAATGCCTCACCTGCTCGGCATCTCCAGATGACAGGCGCTGCGCCCAGCGCTCGCTGGAGCGGAAACGCGAAGATCAGAGGTCCCTCTCCAAGTCCCCCCCAGCTGATGCAGGAGCAGATGAGCTGCCAAGTAGGACTAATAGAGTCATAATTGGCGATTAGAACTGGAAAGGTGCAATAACATCTTAATACAAACCGGCGTGTTTTATAGTTAGTGTCAGTTGTTGTAAAGTTACACGGTCGCCTCGACGGGTTAGGCTGCTTCTTTTCATTTTCAGGAAATGAGGCGATGCGTCCTAGTGGTTGCAGCAGAACAAACATATAAGAACATCAAAACCTGAGTTGCTTTAAAGTGACATTAATGTCTTCAGTACATTTACTTGGGCATGTAACCTGTCAGTCTTACTCAGAAATGATGCGGTAAAATTTGCCGTAGAACTATAGGTAAAATAATCTCTTAAATAGGCTTTGTTTTTTCACTTAATTAGCACTAAACAGTGGATTTTATTTCTTCTACTGAATATTGGTCTGTTTCTTTGCTAACATGAGGGGTTCTTTTGATTATGCCTATGGTGTCGCAAATCTGTTTTGCACTCGTAGGGTTTTCACAAACCTCTGGGTCCCAGTTAACTTTTCCCTGAAAACGGTTGCTTTTGGCTATCTTTACATGAATTGCTTTAATTTTAGAAGGAGGTTTGGTACGATTTCCAAGAAGTTTAGTGTTACCTATTTCAATCAAGAAGCTACACTGAAAAATAAGGAAACAGAACTCGTATGAGTGCTTCTTTCCTAGATGAACATAGAAGAGTAAATAAACGAATCATCTGGAGATTTGTGTGGCATTTCCTAGTGGCAGCTGGAGAATTCCCATGTGAAACGTGGTTAGAGCTGATGACTGGAGGGAAAGCAATCACAGGGGAGATTGTGGGAGCATTAATCCAAGTTTGGTAACTCGTATCCCCACCAAACAGTCGGCATGTGCTCAGATGGATGATTTTGGTTTTTTGCAAAATAAAACTGTTTTCAGTCGGATGAGCCCTTGAACCGCGGTGAACTTGACACCCTGAAGATACCGTCTGGGACCTCTGTTAAATACACAGATGCAATTAGTCTGGAAAAAGAGACACTGGGCTTTTAAATGAACAGCAAGAGGATTTAAAACAGGAAGGCAAACTTTCTAATTTTCTAATATTGACACTTGTGTCCCTCGCAATCTTATTATAGTATTATTCTCTGCTGATCTACCATTTCATCAAAAAGTCTACAATGGAACTAAAAATCTAAGCCTTTTAGCCCATAGATCATTGCACTTGGTAAATGGCTTATTGTAGATTAGATAATGTGGTTCATAGCACATCCAAATCAATAAAAGGCTAGTCTGAACGTACTAAAGTGCTCTCAGTCTGATTCTTTTTATTAAGTGTATCTGCCATGAGCAAAGTGAAAATTTTAGTCTTTTTGCTTAACTTGATGTGAGAAAAAGACATTGCTTAAATTTCTACATGGTTATTTTCTTTCTTGGGGAAGATCTGTCCCATAGAATTTACTTTTATTTCAATCAAAATGAAATGTATTGTATGAAAAATGGAAAAATTCTTATACCGGCAAAAGTCAGAGCCCAATGGTTTGGTGTTCCCATTCATATCCCACTCTAGAAATGAATAAGATCTCACGTTTGTCAGATATTCAGTGGTCTATGTGAAATAAACACTTCTAAACCCGCTCTCTTACAAATACCATCAGCAAAAACTGGCAACTTCAGCAACAAATGGAGGTGGAGAATGCTTTGTTTTGGGACAATTGTGAAAGAAATATTTTGAAGAAGGAATGGGTGATTAGATACCAAAAAAGCAGTGGCATTTTTGTCTAGGTCAGTAAGGCCCAGAATTCCCTGTTATAAACGCTATGTGTTTAAGTTAAAGGCTGATCTGTGAAATAGGATGAGCCAAGACAAGACCAGTAGGTATTTGCTACCGGGTTTTTGGGTTTCATAGCGGAGGAAGGGCAGGGTTGTTCCTCTGGTAGACACGGTTCCATCTGTCCCTCGTGTCTGGAAGGGTCTCTGGCAGCGTGAGGCAAGAACAGCATTGCAGAAAGAGGAGAAAAGGCTGTTTGGTGTGTTCCTGGGTCTGCTCAGCCCAGTGCTCTCTGTCCTGTCCATCTTACATGGTCACTCATGTTGAAATTCTCTGACACATGTGAAGAGGGAGCTCACAGAATCACAGGATGTCCGGGGTTGGAAGGGCCCTGGAAAGCTCATCCAGTGCAGTCCCCCATGGAGCAGGAACACCCAGCTGAGGTTCCACAGGAAGGGGTCCAGGCGGGTTTGAATGTCTGCAGAGAAGGAGACTCCACAACCTCCCTGGGCAGCCTGGGCCAGGCTCTGACACCCTCACCATGAAGAAGTTTCTTCTCAAATTTAAGTGGAACCTCCTGTGTTCCAGTCTGCACCCATTACCCCTTGTTCTGCCATTGGTTGTCACTGAGAAGAGCCTGGCTCCATCCTCCTGACACTCACCCTTTAGATATCTGTAAACATGAATGAGGTCCCCCCTCCATCAGGTTGCTATACTAATCTAGGTCTGAAAGGGACGATACGGCTCTCCCTTCTGGCTCACCTTGTGGACAATCCCATGTTCCTAAAGGTCTGTGAATACCAGAAGGATATGATTATTTATACAGAGGAGATTCTGCAGGCTGATACGTGCATCAAGGGTGAACAGGTATGGGGAGAGATTTACCCCTTCCAGCTGGGTTATACTGGGTACCTGGGAGAAACTGGTGGCACAGTGGGAACTGATGGCTGCCTCTGCCTTTAGACTTTCCGCACACTTCCATTCATTGCAATGTTTGTATTTTCCTGTTCACGTGCTGCTAAGGAAGGGTTAAACACAAGCAAAGGGCTGTTAGTGCCAGACTAAGCCTGGTCAAGAGCTTGTCACCATTCACAGCTTTGTTAAAAAGGCTTTTTAAAAGCTACATTAAAAAAAATCTAGTGAATAACTTGGAATTTCTTGCAAACAATAAAGTCAGATTAACTGTAATTGGCTGTGGAGAGGTGCTCTTCACTTACCCTTCTTTGACCATGTTATTGACCAGTATGTGTTCGCCCATTTTGTTAATAATTTATCCTTTGAAAAAATCTATGTGCATTACAGTCTTTGATCTTCTCGCAAATTTCAAAGCTGAAGATGCTACTTTCTTTTTCTTTCCACATTTTTTATTTTTTAAAAGAAATTTTAAAAGAGAGCAGAATGAAAAATAATTTTCAAGCTTTATTCTGTTTATTTTGGTGGGAGAACTTTCGGCTGACACCCATCCTTGGTAATGAGAAGTGTACATTAATACAGTAAGATATATATGAATAAAACAATCAAGGAAAGCATACTGTACTTTGCAGATGAAAAATATTTGAAAACAGGACTTAATGCATCTAGTAGATTAAAACAGAAATTAAAGACTTTAGAGTAAGAAGAGATCAAAGGCTGTCTTTTCATTGTTCTTTTTATTGTTTATTGACTTCAAAAAGACTTTTTAGTTTAAGCTGACTTTAATGTCTCTTGAATGCTCTTTTGTAAAGTGACTTTGAAAACTCACGGGTAATGTCTTCATTAAGTGGGGAAAAATCTTGGTAAAAATATAACTCTAACTTTGCTTTCATTATAACAGAAAGAGATAACACTTTGCTTAATTAAGGTCTGTTTTCCCTCTGTTCGGAATTTTACGGCCATTTTTTTTCATTGAAATTAGTGCTGATAAAAGCTCAAAGTAGACATTGCTAAACTGAAGCTCTTAGTTTTCCAGAGAAGCACAGTAACGTGGGTTCTCTGTATTTGTTAATCGGTTAATCAGGATGTTGGTTTGTGTATGCTGGCTATTTTAGGAAACAAAACAAAAATAAAGATTCCGAAGCATATTCAAGCTGTATTAATTCTAAAATAAAACATACACTGTTTGCATTGTTGGGAATGTTAATGTAGAGACTTGCTGCTCTCTTTCTGGTCCCAAATGTCTGTGCTTTTCTCACCAGTCCCTCATGACTTGACGTCTTTGGATTATGTTAATACCTAGATTAATAACGACAATAAAGATAATATATGTATGGAGGTAAATGGATAAATTAGGAAGGGTATGCTGAATAATTAAGACAAGGTCCTTGGCACAGATTTCTCTGGGGAGCAATGTGTGTTTTCCCCTATATTTTGAGGTTTAAAAATGCACCTGAGGAGCAGGACGGCCTTGACCTTCTCCCTCCCAACAGTCGGTCTTTCGCACATGGGTCTGTGAGACTCAATTCGTGTTCCTTTTAAATGGAAAGGGAGGTTTCCTTGGTTTCGTGAAGGGCTTTCCATCTTTTCTCCGAAACTGGATACGTGGCAGGCTGGATGGTGCCAGACACGTTCTGTAATACGGATGAGTTAACTACCGCCTTTTGGTTCGTTTCTTGACAGCACTGTTTGAGATAACATCCTCATTTTTGGTTGGCTCCTCACTTTTCTGTAATTAGGGTATGATATAATCTTAGGTTAGCAATATCTGATGTGGGTTTATAGTAGACATCAATTGTTTGTTACTCTGGGGGCTGTGGATAATAGGTGGGGTGGTGATTTTGTGAGATACGCCCTTCCCATTTGGTGCATTCCTGCCAGGGCAACGTGTGCAAATGTCCCTAATCCACTCGGCTCTTGCTGAGAATCAAAAGATCCTGACTTGCAGCCTGCAGAAGTTGTTTGCAAGACCTTTTTATGTATTTAAAAACCTCAACAACTCCTTTTCACGTGATAGCTGAGTTTTCAGAATCTTTTTTCATGAGAAATGTGTGTTGCATGTTTTCTGTAACTTTGCTTCAACTTTAAGAAGATTGTTTGTCTTTGAAAGGAAAACCAACACTGCACTTGTTTCCCTGTGCTTTCCTTCTTGGCTGGGGACAGAACAGCAGAAACCATTCTAGGCTAGATTTATTGCTACTGTCTTCCAACCATGATACACATACTAGGAACCTTATGTCCAGTGCAAAAATGAGACGCTGAAAAGGTTGTCGTTTTAATTCTGGATGAATCAAAAGGCCACCCTTTGTGTTAATTTTGAACGTTACTCATTTATGGGTTGGTTTGTAGTTTTCATTTACTTCATTTCAGTGTGGGCTACTACATTTTAGTTTTGATGGTTCAGTATCTAGCAGTTTCATTTTGTAGACTGCCTTACTAGTTTTCATATTCATAGACGCCAAAGAAACTTTACAGTATTAATATTTTTAATGGCACAAATGGTTAACTGTTTTTACAAGTGTAATCTTTGTGGGTGGTTTAGAGGCTCAATTACACACTGAAATGGAGGAAATAAATGTCCTCGGGGATTTGTGTTTGGATCATATGGCACCGTGGGTCTCCACTCATTGTTAATAATTCTTACATCTGTGTGGCGTACAACAGCAAATGAGGCCGTGCAGCCTTTGAACATGTAATACAGTATTGCTTCTGGTGCCCTCTGCAGAAACACTTCAGTTCTGTTAGAGAAAATGGGAGAAAAACAAGCCAGGACAAAGAATGTAGCCAATCAGCCGGTAAAACTGATATAATGTGTAATCCTACTTATGAGATTGAGTAGTGATTGTGAAGGCTATGGAAATGTTCATGTTTAAGGCTGGTGCTGTTTGGGTCGCATTGCACATCAGCACTGCGGGCACGTAAGGGGCGAGGATTCCTCAGAACAAGAGAGAGGCCAGAAGTACAAGGGGAGAGAATGGGTCAGTGAAGGAAAACGATGAAAGAATGAACGTGGCCAAATTCCACGCTTTTTATTGTCATTATTTTTACCTTTATGTTGTATTAGGAAATAACGTGGGGTGGTCGCACGATGTGAGAAATGTGGTTTCTCTTCATTTTGTAGATTTGAACCTACTTTGGACTAGAGAACAATGGGCACCCAGGATGCAGAGAGCTCAATCCCTTGAAATCAGATGATGTTCAGTGTCTGCGAGCAAAAGGTGCCAAACTTTGTTCCCTTTTCAGTGCTGCAAACGTCGACACGTATGAGAGCAGAGCTTGGCTCAAGGGTTTGTTTGCATATTCGAATGCTTCAGTTATGTCATTAACCATCCCAAACCTGATTTCCTGCCTTGTACCTACAGAAAGGCCTCTACGGTAGTAATGTAAAAAGTGAATTAAAGGGAGGATGCAAAACATCTTCATAAGAAGGTGAGATCAGCAATATTAGAACATTTCAAGAAGAATTATGTAATGGTTATGTGTGTTAGATGATAAATACCTCATCGCAATGGTTCTCAGGCTTCTTTGTGGGTATGGCACCTCTGATTATTCTATGATTTGTTTTCCAGCAGGCACATGATCCCATTTAGGAAACCAGTACAATAGAGAAAACATTATGTTTAACAAATTAAGTGTTTGAGAACTATTTAAAAAGGAGATATTAGAGTCTATATTCCCTTCCCCAAAACCACTTGAGCTGTCTTGTTATGAGATCTACCTCCTTGTTACCTACTGTGTGTAGCAACAGGGGCCCTGAGGGGATCTCTTAGGGGGAGAAGGGTCAGCAGGTCACAGCGAGTTCAGGAGATGGAGCTTTGGTTTGGGTTTTACATCATCTCAGACTTTTCCTTACATTCACTACTTACAGTAAATGTCCTTTCCATTTAGTTGTTGGAGTTCTAACAATGTTTGTGCAGCTCTTTTTTGGAGATAGAAGTTGTCATCATGTAAGAGAGGATTTGCAAGGCCACAATATCCTTCTTTAGGAAGGAGTCGGTATCCAGGCGCTGCTGTGCTGCAAGAAGTGGGAGGCAAAGCTGCTGCTCCTCGCACTGTGGTCTCACAATTTTATGGTCTAACTGCTATAAATCCTAAGTAAGTGTGCTCAAATTTTCCCTAGTCATGAGTGCCATGCATGACGGTGCACATGGCTGCTTTACAACCCGTTCTCCCGGGGGATATACATTTTACTGCTGTGTCCATTTACATCACAGTTGTATTAATTACATTTAATGTAGTTTTGAGCTAAGGTAGCACAGCTTTATTTCAGAGAGCAGAGAACGAGTGTGTTGTAATGAGGCTTGAGTACAATTGATCTATGACTTGGATAGAAGGGATTCTTAAGGGAGTTCGCTGATTTATTTGGAAGACAGATGTCTGTGGCCATTAGGAAACACCAGTTTTTATTACCTATCAATCTCATGGAAAGCCCATGGCAGCAAAATCTCCTGTAACAGTTATCTAATCTATTAAATTAGAGATTAATGAAATGAAGACACTACAGTGGAGGAAAACACACATTTCTAAGAGCAGACAGCATCAGAAGAACAATACAGAGTATTCAGAAGCAGTCTGAAGACAACAAAAGGACAAATCAGTGCACCCAATTGTTGTCTGAATCTATTTTTTGCTTTCAGTATGCTTATGGGTTTTAACTTGCAAAAACCTATGTGGTTATATGGGTTAGTAAATTACTAGAGCAATGGGGCATACAAGTCTAATTCCAAAATAGAAATCACCATTTAAAGTATCACACACTCATTTTTAGAATAGTCTTAGAATTTAATACCATTGAGCTTAATTTTCTTTAATTACATCTTTCAGATTTGTAGAATTCAGAAGGGGCTACTTATTCAATTACATTAATAAGACCAAAAGTTAGAAGAAAAATCTTGTACATTCCATGTAGCTATGACTGTGTTTGGAAACAGCTGATCATTACATAGGGAAAGAAAACAGTATCTTAGATATTTTGGAAGGAAAAAGGGTAGGGACAATATGTCTTCTACCAGTTCATTTCTGAGCATCTAATTTTCAGTGTGTTCTATGTGCTTATTTTTCTTTATATGCAGCGGGATACAAAACAGAAGGAATTTTCATAAAACCAAGTTGTATTTATCTATACATAAAAAGGAAAATACTATCGAGGTGACTGCGTGTGTCAGTACATCACTTTATCTCCACACCACCTGCTGCAATTAAAAATGAAATCACCAAGCAGCAAGTACAGTAACTTCATCAACCAGCTGATATTGTAATTAATGACTATAGAGTCCCTATTATTGTGTACTTCCAAGGCATCAAGTGGAAAGCTGTCGTAGTGCTTTAAATAATGAAAAAGTTTCAGGCCTTGATAAATGGCTCAGTTGGATGCAGTTTAGAAAGTTGAGAGCATATGCTTCTGTCATTAGAAAGTAAAGACCCTCGTTACCCTCGCTATAACTCCTCAGATTCATCTGAAACTCTTTGATCCCTTCATGTACTTACACTGTGTTTAAAATGCAAAAGTGTAGGAAAATATGGTCCGCATGAGAAATTCAGTTAGAAGGAAGAAAGATTAAAATAAAGCTACTGTTCATTAACATCTTTGTTTCAAACCTATCGAGAAAGATAGCGTTAGTCCGTATCCGCGTTTCTTTTGAAATGGGAGTAAGCAAACACTTTTCTTTGATTCCTTTGAGATTTTTCTTTTAAGAAACAATTGAAATTCAATAAAGAAATGTGCTTCAGAGAATGCTCATGAGGATATTTAACCGACTTAAGAGACAGATGACAGCAAGGGTGTTTGTTCTTGTGGTCTGCACTTCAACTCCGTAGTGTTGCGCAATGATGGATGCAAAATGGGTGTAAAGGGTGAAGGACTGAAGCTGTTATTTTGGGTATTATTGGTGTGACAGGTTTAAACAAATACGCTTATAACATTGGTAAATTCACTTTCTGAACAGTATAGTTTTGTTGTTAAACACCATCATTTTGACTGAAAACTATCAGTTACTTTTCAGCTACTGTTTCTTTTTCTTCTTACTCTGAAACGTTTGCATAATGGGTTTGTCTCTGAGGATGTTTCATTGCTGAAATGCTTTGGTTGGCAGAGCATATTACAGATGGAGAAAATTATCTACTCCCTGGCTCTGGTGGTTGTCAGTTTGCTTTGTTTCACATGTAGAAGCTATAGGCCAGAACCATCTTCCAAACCTTTTATAGTGGAGTTACGTTTCTTCTAAAGTATAGAATTGAGATAATGAAACATACACGTGAATACATACATGATTGTATAACCAACAACAGAAATAAAGATTTCTTCCTCCCTATCATATGAACATATGAAATAATACACTGAGTGATGGTTTTCCCTCTGCATTTCATTCTTGAGAATCTGTTATTTAGAATCTGTGTTTTCTGAGCATCCAAAACCACTGAAGCGCTGTGCCTGGGCGTTACATGCAAACATTTAACAGAATAATATTCTAGTCCAAGAAATTCTCAGTGGCTAAAATGTGCGTTCAACACCTGGTGCTAAATTAAGGAGTGGAATGGAAAGACCTATGAATGGGGGAAACAAATGAAGGAGCCCCGAGTTTGTTCTCTGTTGCTTGGAGACTCCAATAACAGCAACGGCATCCTGCGCTCTGAGTGAATCCCGTGGATTCTTCATGTTTGATAGCTTGCACTGCCTTGTTTTTTGTCAAGGCAAAGGGACAGTTGAGTGACCGCTTTATAATGTTCCCTGCAGGATATTTCCAAGCTCTGTGCAATTGGTTGGACTGATGCGGATTAAGTGCTGATGCAGTGGGTGCATCTCCGTTCATTTTGAAGGTGGACTTGCTTGCATGAGATGTGAATTTGTGATAAGTGCTGAATATTAACTAGGATATTTGGACTCGAATATAATGATCTTATATCACCGTAGCATCTCGGCAAATTAGATTAAACCTGAAGGACACAGAACCTGATCCATCTTTAAATTCATGGTGTGTGAAAGTTGCACTTCAGACAAGTGTTGTGCTAATTGCTTCCTTCGCTGGTGACTTGAGGAAGTTATAAACAGCAATATTTATCTCGGTGTGCTAAGTGGCGAGTAGGCTGGGGAGAAAGACAGCAAAGACATTCATAGATGTGGATTTTTGCATATATTCCAAGTATTGTCAGATTGCGCTATTAGATGTCTAGGGTTCTGACATATTTCAGGACTTTTATGCCCTTGCTAGTCATTAAATTAATTATTTATCCTCTGTACACAGTCTTCAATTACTATGTGATTAGCCTGGGCACTTAAAAGTATAAGAACACTTGAAAGCAAAATCCGGGCATAGATATTCCATAGCATGTCTTACAATCTAAATATTGCTCTTAGTTTAATCGAAGCAGCAAGAGTAGTCACAGCACTTGATGGACTATTTTTCAAATTGATTTCAAAAATGTATTTAAGGGGATGATCTTCCACTCTAGATTACCTATTGATTTTTAATATGAAAAGCTCATTATATAAGCAGTAACTGCGTATAAAAACCTAGCAAACCTTTGCATAAATCCTTTAATTGAATTTCCAGAGCCTGTGGTTCTACTTTTTTTTTTTTAATTAAATCTATTTCTTTTTTTAAGTGTTACTGTGTAATTTGCATGCTGTGAAGTGGCCCCGTCCCAGATAAAGTGCCATTGATCCTTATTAAACCTCACCTCTGGGCTTGCTCACAACTAACTGCAAAAATTAAAGTGTTCATGCTGCAATGCACTTATTGCTGGTGCGATAGGATTATAGCAAAAAAGAATAACATTAATTTCCAAGAGAGAATTTCTAATGCAAGATTTTATTTTTTTCCGATTTGATAATTAATAGCAAAATCATATCCTAAAACTAAATTGTATTTCAGTCTGCAAACTGCAGTAGTAATTAGGGAAGATGATGTATGCCTGATATAAAACCATGATGTTGTATATGGACACTCCTTTGGTATATTAATTTTTAAAATGTTCCAAATGATTATGGATTCAGCCCAACAGCTTAGATAGAGATTTGAGGGAAAAAAATCTGGTACCTATGCCGTACCCTATATGAATAACTGCTTCCAGTTTATTTCTTGAGTTGGAAATGTGAAAAACGATAGTCTGCAAATATTCCTGATAACAATTTTTATATTAGAATTATCATGAGAAAGAAAAGTGTATAAGTTGCAATGCTATTTTCTATTTTTCAAAAAATACCTGACATTTTTTATTTGAAAAGCAATAAGATCTCCTACAGAAATATTCATAATCAATAAGAATACAAAGTATGGAATATATTAGCAGAGTTATAAAAATGTTTGCAATATGACTCAAAATGAAAAACACGGCAATTTATGTATGGTTTAAAGGGCAATCAATTTGGAGGTTGCATATGAGGATATAAATGATAAACACAAGTAGTAGCGTTTTTAGTAAAGGCTGTTGCAAAAAAATACTGTATTTATGGTCTATTCCTTTTTTTTTTATAGATCATTAGTGCAGAAAACAAACACAGGGTATCCATCTCCTTAAACGCTTTAAAATTGCATTAAATGGTGTTTTTAAATTGAAATTTTGAGCTCATTTTATATGCTTCTGTCTACAAACACGTCCTGTACTGATAGTGAATGCAAACTGGGTTTCCAGCAGAAGCCGATACCTTAGAAGTCACATTCGGAACTGGTCCAGATTTGTAGGGGAAGTCGGGGGTTTCTTCCCACAGCAAAGAGAACCAAATCTCTTATTTTTAAGAAAGTGCTGAATTGCATCTTGTATTGCCTGTGGTACATCATGTATTAATACAACTAGGTTGGAATTGTCCATTGTAGCGCAACCTCGTTCCACACTGAAAGTATTTGTCTCATCTACAGAGTAATTAGAGCAACTTGGGTTTTGCTTTTTGCTTAGTTAGTGCGGAACCCATTTAAATCCGGCTTCCTCACTGGTCTGAACCGAACCGAACTGGGTTTAACTGCTGTGTTGCTGAAGGAACTTGAGTTTTCTGGCGTTATTCCCTGGAGGAAAAAGAGAAGGCAGCCAGAACCAGGGGAGGAGCTGAATTGGTGCCCTTGGAGCAGCGTGGGAGTGCTCAGGAACCTGGAGGTTATGAACAGATGAGTGTGAAGCTCATTGATGTCAATGAGTTTACCCATCAGTGAACGGTGCTGGGCTGGATAGGGGTAGCTGGGACGATACGCTGGGCAGCAAGGAGTGCGACCTGCTTATTTCCTCTGCACTAAAAGGTGGTTATCATGTGTAGTTGTAGACAACAGTCTGCTTGCTTCTGCTCTGCGAAGACAACATGGTCTTCAGTTTTGCAAAACTGATGTTTCATTTCCCTTCATGAACATGCAAACGTGTCGCCAATGCAAAGTATTTGCTCCAGGTTTTCATGTTAGTTTGTAAGATTAATGTGCGTGACTTGTTCGTCATTATTTGTGTTCCTCCTCCATGTGGTCCAGCAGTTTTCTTGCGGGTTATTTCCTTGAGCAGTTATTACGAGACCCATATTGCTCCTTGAGACCCGTGTCTGTTTTATCTTACGCACATCACAGGCTTTCCGAAATTATCCTGCAGGAAAAAGGTCTTAAAATTCTTTCCTGGTTGTTTGTCAGTGGATTTGTTGCTGTTTCCTAATGGTCTTTAGTGAGGGAAGTAAGTGACACTGATCAGTGAAGGTGGACAGTAAGATTTATAATGTATTTGTGCTAGCTGATTGCCAACAGAACCGGCCTTTCCCAGCGGTGCTGTACGCCTACTTGGAAAATCAATAGGGATTAGCCTATGACCCCCTTCACATACTTATACTGTGGTCTGCATTGCTTACCAATATTTCATCTGTTTCACTTAAATGCTGTTACTTACTCAATAATGTGTGCCTGTTCTTGCAAGCTACTAATTAATTTTTAAAATGCAGTATCACTTGGAACGGAGATAAAGCACAGCTTTAGCATCAGAGCGCAGGGCAGCGCCTCACCTGGTGCCTTTGCGCTCGGCGCCTTTAATTAAAAACCCTACTTGGAAAGATTAAAGTTATACATCCAGGTTAAAAAAAGTACTAAATCAAGTGCAGAAACCTTTCCGTGGTGGTTGCCAACAAGCTACGTTGCTGGGTTTAACAAGGAACCCACGGTACTCTGTCCAAAATTGGCCCAAATTTATATTTCAGTATGTATGTTTAGACTTCAAATATGCCTATAAGGAACTAATTTTTGATGATGTTTAGATAAATGTCTATTAGTATGTATTAAAAGAATCTCTAGTGTACTAGAATTAACCATTTCTGAAATGTGTTATGAGAAAATCAGGTTTTCCTTTTGGTTTGCCCTTTCATTTTTGAATGGGCTTGCAGGGCTTTTAAAATGCCCTTTATTTTTTAAAATTTTGCCTTAAAATGCTTCCTTTAAAGTTCTTTTTTATCTCTTATAAGTTGTAGGAGAAAAATATCTTAATTTATAAATTGATATATTTCATTTCTATTGAGTCTAGGGCACAGGCCTGACAGTGTGTTCACATGTTACAGAAACCAGGTTGGATTTGAAATACTGACATACTGAAAAACCAAACAGAAGTACCAGGTATTGTTTTTCCTTTGACTAGTTTTATTGTTTTAATATATCAAAATAGTGTAAGATTCCTTTGTTACACAGCGCAAAATGATGATTTCAGTTCCTAGTTTACCACAGAGTTTGCCAAAATCCAAACATAATGGCCTGAAGCAATTATTTGTTATGAGGTTGTTCTCCCAATAGAGGGATTTTAAAAATTCACAGTTTCTTATGCAAGTGAACCTATTCCCTAGAGTTTCTTATAGTTCCTTATTGATCTGGTAGCTGGTATTTGAATTGGTCGATGTACTCTGTAACTTGGTTAAGATACCCTACCTGAACTATTCTTTTAAATAATATATTCATAAATTGATTAATCATTACAGTAAGAGTTATTAGCTGCATTTTTATCTGTGCGCTATCCACAAATGAGTCCTGCTATAATAATCATGCATATGTAAACAGAGATTCAGGTTGAAATTGCGGAATGCCTTATGATAATTACACTGCAACTAAGAGTATGTTTCTGCAAGAAGGAATCAACCTTCTTCTGTGTGGGCAGCAGAACTCAACGTGTTTATATAACATGTATATAACACATTACAGCGGTTGTAACCAGGGCGTGATGGTGGTTAAATGTGGAGCTTCAAATTATTATGAGGAAGGAGTAAAGGTTCTGTATGTTATTTTTATAATCTTAATATATATTTTAATGTGTCTAATAGGAGCGTGCCCTGAAAATTGGAAGAGCAACCACTGTGATTTTCATAACCGAGATCCTGGTCTGGCTCACACGGTGTGGATCTTTGCCTACCGTGGTGTGCAGGGACCACATCCCATGTTTTTTATTAGAAGTCCTCTCCAAAAAACGTTTGTGAATGCAGAGGTAACTAGAAAAATCTATTTCACCAAAAGTGTCAGAACTCACTTTTTTAGTGGCTCTCAGATTTACTTTGCTCAATGGTGCAGAGCCCTGCTGGCTTTAAACAACCTTCACTTGGATTTAATCCTGGATTCTATGAACAACTGTGAACACAGAATACATCCACGTGCACTGTTACCAGCACACATGTATTCTCAAATTAATGGCCTCTTTTAGTTAATAATCCGATTGTAGCGTGGAAAATCACGCACCTCACATTCCAGTTTGTTTCCTGTGTGCACTGTTGGCGTGAGCCTTGGGCTCTTGCATTTTGCAACCGAGTAACTAGAGGAGCTTTTTCATATTTTAGTTTGAAAGCCATTTTGTTTCGCCACATGCTTTTTCTGCTTCATAGATCCTACTTTAAAACATTCAACAACCTGCTAAATTAATATATACTGTGCTGTTTCTTTAATGCGTAGGGGAACTTGTCTCGCAGCAGTGCGTTTGTTGGGCTCTGTTTTGGGGAGCGCTGCCTGCCGTGTGAAGGACATCTGCTCACAAATGAGTGATTGTGCTTTTGATTCGGAGCAGCACCTTCTCTTTAAGTGCTGGCTGCAGATGAAAGGAGCAGATTGCCGTGGTACCGCTTTTGTGAGGATTCCTCTGCCCAGCGTGGGGCTTCATACATTATTGAGAGCAAATCCACTCCATGCTCCCACTCCTCGCTGCACTTATTTTGCCAACCTTATTCAGAATGTCAGCAAGGATCGCTTTGCTACAAAGGAATAAAAGGCCAGTTAGGAAGATTAAGCAGATAAATTATTTACAGTGTTTAATTATCATTGTACAGGTTTATTAAACTTCATGGTTACCTGGAAACCTAAGCAGGTGCTAGAAAAAGTCCAATAAAGTTGAATAAAAAATGTTTTGTATAAAATGAAATCCTTTTATGTGCGCCGTGTTAATATAAACGTCCAGGGTTTCTTGGTTGAGTGCCAACTTGACTTACGTTTAATGTTGTGATTATTATTGTTTTCAAAAGCCATTCCTAGCTCAAGGCTTATTATGATAGGAGATCCTACAGAATTCTCTGCTGGCTTGAGCCTGTTCTACTGCCAAGTGTCATAGACAATGAACAGATATACAAGGTATGCTGGGTAAATCTCAGAAGATTCCCTTTTGCTGTTGTTAAGGACAGCTGGGTTTTGTAGCAAAAACCCCAACCGTAGCACCAAAATACGCTTTGGAATTTTGTTTAATGTTCGTACTGAATAAATAGCGTGTTTCGTTTCTTCTTCGCATGAGCTGACCGAATTGGTGTTTATTTAATCGCAGAAGTAAGGATTTGGTTTGTTGTTGTTGTTTCGCAGTAGCGTTGTCCTCTAGGAGCAGCTTCCACATCTCTGTATGCTATTCGCTAATATAAACTAATGAGCTCCATTAAAGATCTGCCCACATAGTTGCACAGAACCACCTATTAATCTGTCATCTTCATATACTCAGAGAAAATTAAGACCACCAAGCAACCATGAATTTGAAAATGAAAAAGGAAGTACCAAACCTATTATAGTCTAAGGATGAGTGCCAAATAGGTAGGAAGTGATGGTGTTATTAAAAAGAAGCAGACAAATCCCACTGATTTAGTTCAGTACCATAACCCAGAAGCATATCGGGTCCATATGGGCTGAAATCCTGGCTCTGTTGAGGTCAAGGCAGTTCTGCTGCTGACATGGGAGGACACCCGACATCTATTCTTTGAAACCGCAGTTCAATTAAGATCTTATTTGTTACCAAAATAATTTTGCCAAAAGTGCATTTTAATACAGGGCCCATTTGGTTTCCTGTTCTACTGTTCACAGTTTGGGTTATGATGAGGAGAATTCATAGGCTATTTACGGAGAAGGTCTTTTATCCTCCCGTGATGTTGTGGTTTTCTTGGTACATAATTCCGTGTTTTAGCAGGAAACTGGTGACAAACTGAATGCACAAAGCGTTGCACTCTATAGGAACAGCAACTTGGGTTAATCCTGGGTGCGTTATTTCATGTGGAAACTAGAAAAGACTGTTAAATTTATCTGGTAGAGTAATTCTGGATTTGATCCACAATGTGAGAAATGAATTGCGCAAATTAATATCCATGTTTCTCAGTGGTTTGATTAAATATGATTTGTACCAGAATAGTAAATTTCTTATTCCTGAGTCTAAGGATTTGGTTGAGAATACTCACATCTTCCTGTCCGAAACCTGGTTAAGGAATGTTTTCTGTTATTGCTTAAAACGTCTGAAATACGGCATTGCATCAAAAATCATGTAGTATTTTAATTATTTTCCCTTTTGGGGCTTCATTTTTCTAAAGTAAATACCCATAGCAATGAGAAGTATATTGGTCTTTGATCACTTTTTGTAACTTTTCCTCTTGTTCGCAGAAGGAGGAAGGGCAAAGGCAGCGTGGCGCAGGTTTCGGTGTATCCATCGGGGCTTGCAGGACTTTTGCGTGTGTTTTGGTTTATTTCCTTTTCATATATATGGCTGATTTCACTCTGGACAGCTCAGAATGGGAAGCGCATCAACCCCTGGAGTTGAACTTGCTGTTTGTTCGCGGTGCTCAAAATATCTGACATATAATTAGTTCACTATCTGCTGACAGGAGTGGCACAATGTGGAGAATAAAGAGTTGATAGTACTTGGGGCTATAGTTAGCTGGTACTGATTTTCGTATTCCACTGGGTAAGCTTTGACAAAGACCCATCATTTCCTAAATAAGCCATTCTTTTAAGAGAACATGTGTTGAAAGAGGCAATTTTAAATCTCCTTAAAATCCCGGGCATAATTAACACTATGGGGATACAAATATTGGTTTTCTAGAAGCTATTTCTGTTTTGCCGTATCTTGATGTTCAGTACCCTTTTAAAATCACCATTTTGCATTTAGCATACAATTCTACATGCAAATTAAGCATCTGAACTAAACCAATAGAACCAGTGACTCCAACCCACTGCTGATGGTTGAAAAGAGAGAGCGTCCTACATCAGGGGTGGTGTGGGTGCCTTTGCTTGCAATAGGTTAAAGACGTAAGACATTTGGATTTATGAATTGCTCTTTATATCTCAATGCTGAACCGTTTTGCTGCACCATTATGTTTTTAAGCACCGTTTTATGGAAAATTATTAAAAATAATTGGAAAAACCAGAAGTTTCTGCAAAGCAAATTGGAATAAACAGAGTGATGTCTGCCGGCTAAGAAAACCTGAAGGAAAAACCTGATGATATGTTTTGGATTTAGTGGCCGAACATAGCAGCAGTTTGCTGTAAATAACAGTATAAACGCTTCAGCAGTTTTCTTGGTAGCAGGAAATGACAGTTGCCTGCCTGTTTATTTGCTTACAAGATAGAAAAACCTGTGTGAAATTCAGCCCCCACTGAAGCTGATAAAATACTATAATAGACTTTGAGGTATTATCCTTAATTTTGGCTTTACCTACCTCTATCGTGTGATTGTTTGAAATATAGTGAGATTTTATCAGCAGGAAAAGAGAGTCCTTATTAATGCTCTTGCTAAATCAAAATGGCAAAGTACTGGATTACAACAAGAAAATATTACGTAGAGCAGAGTATGGAATATGAATCAAGGGTCATTTATGCCTATTTTAACATATTTTTGTGTGTTGGTCTGTTTTTACTAAGTCTTCTTTTGGGACCTCTCTGTCTGTACTAATTATTAAAATGTAACTTTTTCTTACATGATTTGAAAATATCTCACTGCATGGCTCGAGCCAGTCAATGCCTCTTAGCATACAGCAATGAAAGTGGGGTGGTCTCAAATCTTGTCTATTTAATTGAAATGGCTACTGCACAGAGATCAGAATTCCCACACTGGAATTCCACTTATTCATGACCTTATTAATTTCTGGAAAATTGTAAATTTATTCTTTATGGAGCTCAGGCATAAAAGCTGTCTGTTGCACTAATGTGTAAAATGTTTTCCTATTACACCGCCGCCATGCAAATAACAAATTAATGCGGCTTGTAGAGGAATCTAATCACTGTAATTCAACATTCAGGGGAGCAAAAAATGATCGTGCTTGTCTTCGCTCTTCCAAGAATGACACCAGATTTTAGGTTTTTATTGCATGGCCTATTTAGCTCATTAGTTTTAATATACAGGTTTAAAAATCTTTCCTTGAGCGATATCTCCAAAGGAGAAAGTCTGTAATCTCATATCAAGATGTGCTTATGGCCTTGCAGTTATCCTGCTATTTTATGCTCCGTTTTGTCTTTATGCATCAATCTTCTATTGTATTTTGTCTTTGAGAGATTTAATTTATGCAGGGGGTCATTACAGCTTTCATTTGTCCGTACGGAGAGACCCTGGGGATAAGAATGCGTTAAAATCAACCTTCCCACTGGACCCCCACCCCCAACCTTTCTAGCGATTAGAAGCCTGGACTATGCTGCTGAACACCCCAATTAAAACAAAAGTCTTAGTTTACTAAACTCCTCCTTCTTACCAAGGTCAGAAATCAGCTACTTCTCAAGAGGTCTTAAACTACTGTCAACTTTACCTGCATTGAAATTGGCTTCCACTTCTTCAAACTCTTTTTGGAAATACCTTCAAATTCTCTCTCTGTCTGCATCCATTCTTTGCCCTTTCTATTGCTCTTGAGCCCATGAAAGTCTCCTTGCTTGTTTTTCACAGTGTTTTGTGTAACATGTCTCCCGTTTCACCCCACTGTCCCTTTATGCACTTGTCTAGGATTCCGAACTGATTTAGGTTTAAAAAGCCATGGTGATCTATTGACTGGGAGAACACTGCAGATGCCCTCCCACAGTGTTTTATATTAGTTTTACCTGTTCTACTTGGAAAGCCATTCAAAAATGTAAAATATAAAAGCAAAGAATAAAAGAAGGCTTCTTCACTGAAGGACCTCGTTCAAAAAGATCCAACAATTTCATTGAATGGTTTTTGAATGGTTTATATTGATAAACTGAAGATGTGGTTTGAAAATCAGATTTATTTTCAAATCTGGATCTTTTTCAAATCCTGCCTTGAATTTAAAAAAAAAAAAGAGCAGTAAGTCTCATTCTTCCTTCACAGAATCCCAGAATGTCAGGGGTTGGAGGGACCTGGAAAGCTCATCCAGTGCAATCCCCCCATGGAGCAGGAACACCCAGCTGAGGTTCCACAGGAAGGGGTCAGGCGGGTTTGAATGTCTGCAGAGAAGGAGACTCCACAACCTCCCTGGGCAGCCTGGGCCAGGCTCTGACACCCTCACTGAGAAGAAGTTTCTCCTCAAATTTAAGTGGAACCTCCTGTGTTCCAGTCTGCACCCATTGCCCCTTGTCCTGTCACTGGTTGTCACCCGGAAGAGCCTGGCTCCATCCTCCTGACACTCACCCTTTAGATATCTGTAAACATGAATGAGGTCACCCCTCAGTCTCCTCATGTCCAGCTCCAGAGCCCCAGCTCCCTCAGCCTTTCCTCACACGGGAGATGCTCCACTCCCTCCAGCATCTTGGTGGCTGCGCTGGACTCTCTGCAGCAGTTCCCTGTCCTTCTGGAGCTGAGGGGCCCACAACTGGACACAATATTCCAGGTGTGGTCTCCCCAGGGCAGAGCAGAGGGGCAGGAGAACCTCTCTGACCTACTGACCACCCCCTTCTAACCCACCCCAGGTACCATTGGCCTTCCTGGCCACAAGGGCCCAGTGCTGGCTCATGGTCACCCTGCTGTCCCCAGGACCCCCAGGTCCCTTTCCCCTACACTTGCCTCCCTTGCCTTGTCCCACACCATTCTTAGTCAGCAAGAAGCCTTCATCCCCTGGTCAGACTGTTGCTTTGTCCAGTGTGCCAACACTCATTAAACACTGTGAGAGAAATGCACAAATGGGCTTAAATGAAAGGTACTTCTGCTGCGTGTTTTCTCGCATTTTTCTTATCCCCGATGGCCTGTTTTCCTGCCCCCTTTAGTATTGTCTCCTCAGCAGAGGAGGAGGTTTAGTCATTCTTGTCAGTTTGCCTTTTCTGAGATAAGAACCCGGACTCATGGGACCTGCTCCTGCTCCGTGGCGATGTGACAAATGGAGGAAAATTAGTCCAAGAGATCAGATACTTTCCCTTTGTACACACACTGGATGCCGCGGGTGTTATTTGCTTTTTCTTTGGAAGTTATACTGCTTTTTCCATGTTCTTTCCAGGCTTTTTCTGCACTTCCATTTGAAATAACTTCTGACTTTCTGCAGTAGTTCAGTGGACATCTTGAACAAATACTTGTGCTGTACATCACTCTACTTGCTCTGCTTCCCACCCTTTCTTTGCTGCTAAAAGGATCCATTACTATTCTTCCAAATGCTCTGTGTCCCTGGGGGGCGAGGAGAGAGGAACCTGAATGTTCCTTTGCCAGACATAAGTAGGCGAAACCAGGAGAGAAATGGTGTAAATAAAGTATTTTCATTTTCCACCCTGTTCTATTTGGCCAACAGCTGTTTTGGCCAGGCTAATTCTGCCTGTCTGTTTTTCTAAAATGCCCTGATCTTTATAGGTTACTCTCATTGGGATCCCTTTTTCTTCTGCTGCGTTGTTTCGGGGGGGTTGTGTGTATACTTAAACTTGCCAATATGATTCGAGTTACACGTTGAAAAGGGTAAAATAGTCTCATGGTCTATTTCTGGTGTACATTATAAATAGGGAGGGACTTCAGCCAGCACTACTTAGAAGGAAATACACCTTTGTCAGAACTTCCTTAGATCCTAAAGTCTATAGAAGATCAACACATCTGTAGACATTTACATGATCCAGTTGGGCAGAAACAAGGCAAGAACATGAAAATAAGGGAGTAAGGTAACAAGAGGAGTGGGTTGGTGGCAACGGGCTGTGATCTTGTTGGTCTGAACAGGACTAACTTAGTGGGATTGCGTGTGCACAGCTCCTCTGGTGCTGTAGTTATCGTTTGAAAAAACTGCTTCCCAAAATCTAGACAATAGTGGTTGTTTGGAAATGCTGAGTGAAATCACAAAGTATGTTTTTTCTTAGTATTTATCTTCCCCGAAGCGTTGTGTTTGCTTCTTTCATTGAAGAAATAAACAAACCAGAATGCAAAAGACAAACTCACTTGAAATTCATCAGGTTAAACGTTAGAACTTGATTCGTTGTTCGATTGTTTTCAGTCTTGCCTTCTGTATATATATATTTACATAGCTGTATATATATAACTATCTGGTGATAGTTATACTGGGAAATCTACGAGAATGAGAAGGAATTTGTGCATCTATCAAAGCAAAGACCAAAAATACCTTTTTTCCTTTGGTAGGCGCTTGGGCTGCACAGTTAACCACACAGTTATAAGATTTTAACTATATGTAACTTTTTCACAGCTCATTGGCTGACAAATGAAAGGGAATTCATAGCTGGGTGGATTACAGACAAGCAGAAAAACTGCTCACAGTCGCTGGTTTCTGAAGTCGGAGATTATATTGTCAGATTTTATGGAATACTCAGAAATGATGCTGCGCTCCCGTGTAAACCCTCGTCTGCTGAGTCCCTGGCCTTTTATATTTGCAACAGACAGCACAGGCTCGGCAAGGATTTGTCCCAAATAAAATTCTAATTAAGAATTTTAGTTTGCTAACGAAGAGATGAAGTTTAATAGGTTCTTCAGGCAAAAAGCATAGGTCCTATCCTAATGCGTTATATTTCTGAACTTACAATTTATTCGGTAATTAACTTTTCTTGATGACAATGAAAACGCATAGCCTTGCATGCAGAACTCATTTTAGTCTTTACCAATTGTACAAAACATGGGTGAGCACATTGTACAAGATATGGAATGCCTAAAATTCCCCAAAATCTTGAAGGACTATGTTTGAAGCTGATCCATTATTAACTCTGACAAATTACATAGCTGATGTGCATTATGACAGAGCAGTTTATTACGCGGAATGTTGTGTGGAAAGCAAGCCAGAAAGACCAGAAATGTTGTCAGTACGTTTCCTGGTGGTGTTTCCTGTTTATTTCAGTGAGATACAAACCCAGCATTTTTGCTTCTAGTATTTCGTAGAGCTTGCATTGCTTCTGCAATTTCTCTTCTTTACCCCGATGGGCTGTTTATTCCAGCTCTGTTGCATTGAGGTTATTCTGGAGCTCAAATGCTGGAGTTTCTCCTGGGTTACTGAGCAGGGGAAGCGGACCCACAGCTCCGTAATGACGTGCCTGGAGTCCCCAGATTGCCCGGTGCACCAGGCTGTGTGTTAGCAATGCACTCTGTATTCACTGTCACACATGTATGTGTATTCCCGTCGTATGCCAGCTTAATGGATGCCTGAAGTACCTGAAATAAACCATCTCAAACAAGACAGTTTTTTGAACACGGCACCCTAAAACGAGCGTAAACTGAAATCCTTCCTTTCTCACATAGGAGTCTGTAGTTAAAAACAGTATCACTATGTGATTTATAACATGTATTTCAATACCCAGAAGTTCTTTAAAGTGTCAGTGCTCATGTATGAAAACCAGAGTTTATTAGTAATAAAAGCTTTCACACTTTACATCTTCAAAGCCAGCACGAATAGTAACTTGGTTTTGTTTGGCAATACGTATGGGTATGTAAAGTGATGTATCGGTGAATTACCTATTAGACACCATTTTTTTTAAGGTGTTTGAGCTTTTTATGCCTCAGGGAGTGGCTTAGACAACATATTCTGGCTGCTGCTAACTGCAGGCACTTTAACATGGGAATACATTGCTTTGTGTGGGAACTCCTGACAGCGGGAATCAGGTAAACTTAATATCTCATCTGGGTATTCCTGATCCATGGGGGGATTGCACTGGATGAGCTTTCCAGGTCCCTTCCAACCCCTGACACTCTGGGATTCTGGGATTTTCTTCCTTCATGTATTTTTTGGAATTTACTCTCTCATTGTGACCGTAGGCTGCTTTTTTAAGTTTCAAATTTGTGGTCAGTCCAGAGTGACCTTATCTTGTTTTCCTTCTCTCTACATCTCCCCTAACCGTGTATTGCAAACCACCCTCGTATTGGCATGGTAACCTCTCTAAATGTCTCTTGTATAAATCTTTCATTCTCCTAAACTCTTCGTAGTGAGGGAAATCGTCTTGCCAACAACCTTGCCCTCACTGTGCGCAATAAGACACGGCATGTATGCACACTGCTTCTGAACATCTTTACTGAAAAACCTCCCAATCTTATATTGCAGAACCTGCAAATCACTGGCTCAGCTTCAGTTCAGGTCCCTAATTGCTAAGATGAGTTGCCCTTACAAATTGTGCAGAGAAAACCCGAGGAGTAGAAAACGAAATGGATGGAAAGACATTCCGTGATTCTGTATCCCGTCACTGATCTGATTTGAACCCAGTAGCTTACAGGGGCTACTTCAGAAATTCATACATGTTAAATAAGAACACCACCAAATTAAATTGACGGGGAAGAAACTACATGTTGCTTGTCTTCTTGAAAGGCTTAGGGTCTTGTAAAAGTTCATTAGAAAAGTGAATTTTCTATCAAACAGATGTTTATTTTAGTCCAGAAAAGTTTCTGTAGTAGAGATGTCCGCTATTGGGAACAAAACCACTCCAAAGTGATTATGCCACCTTATTGCTTAGATATCCTCATATATTTCTTGTTATTCTAGTTGAGTACTACATTCAGACAGAGGTTGCCAATAAAGTTTATTGTAGGAGCTAAGTGTCAATATCTGTAGTACCCCCCACCTAGGGTGCTTGTAATTAAAATGCCACAGATAGTCTGGGAGAAGCATGAAAATTTGATGGCAAATTGATTTCAGGTTCATCTTGAAATTTGTCCTCAGCTGGACTCAATACTGCTGGCAGACATTGGATGGCTTTTGTCAAAAGAGTTTGCTGGGATGAGACAGAGATGCCTTGATCTGAATATTAAATGCAGAGCTCTGCTTGTGACAGTTTGCTTACTGCTAACATGCTCCTTTTTTATATACATTTTATTGTGTGGGGAATGTTTAGGGTGGCATCGCTCTATTTTGCTTAGATAAATACATTGCTTACAGATATTGTGGCACACTAAAGAACAGACGTACAATATCAGCCTCAAACCTGAGCATACAGCTTCAAAACGTCTGAATTCTATAGACGTTCCTAAGATTAAACTGAGCTGCACAAAGAAAAGGAGTCTGATAGGGTAAAATTTGCGTCTGTGATAGTGTTGGAAGAGGGAAATCCCACGTAAAATAATCTTGATTCGATAGAAATAACTTATTTTTGTATTCTCATGTAGTTTCATTTATAGAGGAAATACTTGGAGCAAATATAAAATACCTTTCCTGCTGTCAAGTTGGAACCTTATGGCAAGTCCAGTATAGACCTTTATTTTCACAGATCTGTTCTTAGCAGTAATGTTCTGCTCTAGTTGGTATATGAAGCAGTCTAATGATGAGAACCAGTTATTTGGAAATACTTTACAAAATCTGAACACTGTTTTATGTCCACAAAATAAAGAAAAAGTTTATTTCTTTGAAATGTGTTCTACCTTTCAGGAATGCGACTTCATTTTGTTAATGATATTCCAGAAGTGATTAGGATTAAAAACAAACAAAACCAAACAAAAACCCAAGCAATTTTGCGTGCTGTTAAGGCCCCAATATTAACTTAAAGCTTTTGCTTGTATTTCTCGCTCTTCAGAATCAGCCCAGCCAACATTAAGGATGCATTTAAGCTGAGGGGCTGCCCAAGGTGCAGCCACACAGCGGGGGCGCAGTTTTCACCTCATTGTTGTGCTAGTATATGGACAAATACTCAAGTGGTATGAAATCCTGTTTAATATAACTTAAACGTTGATCTCATCTCTATATTTGTCTATATCTAAATGATGCGACCTTTTGCAAAAGTCAGAAAAAGTGATTTTGGACTTAGCAGGAGGTCTTTGGGTGCTCTTCCTATGGGAGATGGACTGGTGTGGTTAGGAGGAAAATTAGACTTGGATAGCCTAGATGTAGCATTTTACTTCATTCAGATTTTTGAAATACCTGCACTGTTCACTCTAAACATGACTCCATTCTTCTTCTGCTCCTTCTCCTCCCTGCAACATTTAAAAATAAAATAACAATCAACTATTGCACTAGAAGGGGGCTCTCTTAGGTGCTTGAGATCCAAACTGAAGTATCTGATCTCATTTCAAATAGTCAATTTATTTCCTCCTTTCCTGACACCGGTGAAATTGTGTTTTTATTTCCAGCGATGATAGATTTGTTCGCTTGGTAAATATTATATGGTACAGGAGTCTTTATTTTTTCATATAATCTTTGTTTACAAAGTCAATACAATCACTCAGAAAATATGTAGCAAACACCGCAGTATATTAGAATCTTGTGTATTGTGTTTGCTGTAGGTACAAATTCAATACAGCAACTCTCCAACAATTGACATGTCAAGTAATATATCAACCGTTGGTATATTACTTTTTGCTCATCCTATTACTACTTATCAAAACCAGCTCACCACCCACACTCCTCTTCTCATTAAGGACTCTTGCTTCAGGATGCTGAGCAGACTCAGGTCTTGCTGATGTTAAGTGCAGATCCTCAGAAACCGAAGCGGAGATGTCATGGTTGTAACAGAACAGTATCCCAAATTGTTAGTGCAAGAATCACAACACTGACATTTTAATGAAGAAAGTTATTAGTTATGTTTTATTGGAGGAAAATTAATTTAAATGAACTGTAAACAATTCCCATACAAAAGTAGTTTCCTACATATAGTGGAATAAATGTAAGTGAAAGGGCGCTTCTGCATATTTTGAAATAACTTTGCTGTTACTTCTGCCTATATGCTTTTCCTGCATATGTATTCTAAGCCTTTTCTCTGAATCATGAATTATCTTGTGTGCCACAGAAAATGAAAGAAGAATGGGTTGTAAATTGGAGTAATGTCAAGTGACCTTCATTTGGCCCCCGGCCCAGGCTTTGACCTATTTGAGTGACTTTGTACAAATGAATTTGTATCTTAGTTTCTCAGTTTTACCTATATAGCACTGGAGAGGAAGTCAATTGCACTTTTATATTTTATAATATGCTTCTAGATTCATAACTGAAAAGTGCTGTGTGATTAAATATGAGATTTTAACTGATTTTTTTTTTACCCATCTCTCCCACCTACTTGTTCTGGATATTTGATATTTGTCCACTGCAGTCACCATTTAGATAGTGATATACATATTAATCAAGGCACAAAGTTTTGTTGGGTGTGTGTGTTTGTGGTTTTGGTTGTGAGGTTTTTGTTTTGGTTCGGTTTTTGGCTGCTGACAGGACTGTTTGATGCCTCCTTGTATTCAAAGAACTACGAAACACAAGTGCCAAGAGATGATGTGTGTTCTTGAGCTTGGACGCAAGCCATATTTCATCTTGTCCAGTGTTGCAACACTTTTAGAATTCATTGTATTGTGTGACAAAAGGATGATACGAATATGATGTGTATTTATTAGAGGTAAAAATACCCTTATTTTTGTATATGCCATTGTCTTCCTTTCTTCTTCCAAACTGTGGCGTGGAAGTGGCCTGGCCGTTCTCCTGGGGAAGCTGGGGACATGTGCTTGCCACTAGACTTGATTAATGCCCAGAGACTGATGGAATGAGACATTTTGGGTTCTGAGTAGGTTTTCCTGCTACCAGACCCAGCTGAACAGGTTTTGTTTGATAGCACAGTTTCTAGAAGTGGTTCATATTCTCGATTGTTCATATTATTGTATTTACTGGTTGATCCAGGTTGAGACACTTCCACCACCACCAAGGATTTTGCAGTATTTATTTGTATAGAAGTTATTTAGGATAACTTTTTTTTCCCCCAAGTCAGTCAAGAGTATTTGCATTGAAACTTTAGAAAGAAATATGGTGATATAATATTATATACAAGGATATTTAGATTATTTTTCAAACTGTCACAGCTTTCCCATGTATTTTTAAATTGTCTCTCTGTTCTTCATTCCATTTCTCCCTAGGAACCGTAGGAACAAAAATACCTGCAGACAGGATGGGATACATGTTTAATATCTGGCAGAATGAACAGTTAATTATTTACTGTTTTATTGCTATAATTAACTGATTCATGGACATGAGACACAGTAATAATTTGAAAGTTGCCCTCTGTATCGCTCTACGTTGGATATTGAGGAATAGCAAGGATCAAAAATGTTTACAAAGGATTTTTTTTCCAGTAATGTGCAGTTATCCCAAATAAATCTTCGCATGCATCCTTGTAATCACACTTGCGATTTTCTTTCCTACGGAACAGCAATAATTAAGCTGTCCGGTGCTCTTTGAATACAATCTCATTACTCACTGTACAATGTCATTACTATCGTAGAGCCCCTCCCTGCCTTCAGGAGCTGTTACATGACCTCCAGATCTCTCGTAGACTCCATGTATTACCATTAGAAGACATCCACACTGGGAAATCGCTCTGTTCCTGTTTTTGATTAATATTTTATCAGCCACGAGAGGAAATGGTATTCTTTAGCAACACTAATAAGTAATTGAGCAGATGAGATGCCCCTACTACTTTGAAAAAGCCGTATGTAGAGGCTGTAAAAGAACAGCTTCAGGTATAACTTAAGATACTAAACGTAAAAAGAACCCAGAAGGTGCTGTCTACAGTGAATAATCACTAACAATATCAGCAGAAAAGGAATAGTAATAATGTCATTGTTAACAGTAGGTTGTCAAAAACATGGTAGAAGTGTATCTGATTCAAATTGGTGTTCAGAATATATTTCACAGAAGTGATTGATCCATTGAATTTAAATAAATTTTGAAGAGAGTCAATGAAAACTGCATACAATAGACAGTAAAAATGGGTAGTTGTTAAATAAATAAGTTGTTTAAAGGCTTTTCAGCTGCTAGTTGAAAACGTGAGTCATTATGCTATCAACAAATATTTAGGAATAGCATTTTAAATGCTTATTAGTTACTCTAGAGTTATGCATTATGAACAGAAGGAAATGGTGAATGGTATGAGCAGTTGTCTTTTCGGTAGATAATGCGCTTGACAAGCTCTTGGCACACCTGGCTGTGTTGGTCGCTCAAACGGAGGAGCTGTCAGTTAATGTTTTATTTCATTTTCCTATATGTTCCTGGTTCACTTTCTCATGAATGGAAAAGCTAAATTTGGGAAGCTCTGTCACATCGTTGACTGATAAAAATGGCACTGATTGACGTGCTTGGAAAAGGAACACATATACCTGTGCTGAATTATCAAGGTGGGTGTGGGGAAGACACGAGAAACAGAAGTCTTGGACATCTAAGATTCACGGCTTCTTCCTGTTTCCCCAACCAGGAATATAAGCCTTAATACTCTTACTGGAAAGAGTATTGTGGAGAATGATAGCACGAAGTGTCGTGTTGGTGGTGCAGTGATTGAAGATCTCTGTCATCCAGTAATTATTTCTTTTTTAAACTCTGCAGGAAATGTCCAGGTATGCGATGTTGCTGTCTCTATATACCATTGGTGCAGTCCTTTGGGATTATTTTTAAGTCTTAAATTATAAACTGATGGGAATTCACGTTGTCCCCAAACCAGCAGAGGAGTGTGATGCACAGCAATAAACCCATGAGTCCGTGTGGTTTCACGAAGACTTCTGCCTAAACAATGCATGAGAAGTTACTTATTTTGAGTTTTTAAAATCTATAGGCCTTAACGGAGATCACAAACAAGAAATACAAAGTAATGGATTAACTACCTAGTTATATTAATTAAATAATGTACATAAAATATGAAGAGGTATAAAAAACCCCTAGGAATTACTATTACTTTATTCCCTAAAGTGAGAGGGATCCGTGCATATTTGTGCGTATGGGGACTACGCTGTATCTTAATGCCAGGATTAATGCTGAAATGGACGTTATGAATTAATCATGGGATTTAATTTACCAGAATTATTTTTTTGGCATTGAGCCCCTGTAATTAGCATCTTAAACACAAGTGGTTTTGGTGATCTTTATGACAGTCAAAGCAAAACCTTCTGCCATTAATTTCTTGAGAACTGTTTAATAGGCAAGAACTAATTTTGCAACTAGATTTGAAAATGAAATGGGTTCATTTAATGCGATGAGTGATAATGGCCTCCTTGCTTGTAAATTGGTCTCGTTTCTGTAAGCTCATTGGGTTTAACATTCACACTGGAAGCTTTGGAGAACTCGGGTAAAAAAATAAAGGCTTTGGTTTTCATTTTCTTCCACGTGTTCTAGATTTTAGTAGCATGTAAATTTTACTCAAACACAATCATATTAGGTTAATCATTGTGTAACTTCACTGCTTAGGAGGTAAGAATCAGGTATGCCCACATGTGTGAGCTCAGTTACCAGCTGGTCTCCTAAAACTCAGTTTGAAGCAAGAAATGAGGCTTCTAATCGACAGAATATTTTGCTGGCTATTAATCAGGTTGATCTGTTTAATATCTTCAGTTCAAATTATTTTTGAAAAACCCACGTGAACCTTTGTGTCTTCTTAGAATATTTCCCCCCCAAACACTTAGCCAAAGATAGGAATCATTCAGTCATCCCATATACATTACGACTGCCTAGTTCAGATGCACTCAGCAGGGTTTCTTTCTGTCCTTTGGAATGTGTCAGCCGTGTGCTGTTGGCTACCAAGACCTGGAAACTGTTATTCCGGTGGCAACTAACAGCAACTAGATAATATATTTTCCCATCCCCTAACAGTTAATAGAAAATGAGAGGATGGCGGGTTTATCCAAGTGAGAAATCTTTTTATCCATTCATTTCCCCTGGGTAAATCGTACTTTATATTATACAGGTGCACTGGAATGACCAGCAGTTGTAGGTCACGATCTTCACCTCGCCACTCTTAATTTGCCAAAAAGGAAAACCAGCTCGATGGCACGCTGGGGGTGGTGGAGAGCGTCGGCCATTGCTGGGGGGGCTGTAAGCACAGAATCCCAGAATGTCAGGGGTTGAAGGGCCCTGTAAAGCTCATCCAGTGCAATCCCCCCATGGAGCAGGAACACCCAGCTGAGGTTCCACAGGAAGGGGTCCAGGCGGGTTTGAATGTCTGCAGAGAAGGAGACTCCACAACCCCCCTGGGCAGCCTGGGCCAGGCTCTGCCACCCTCACTGAGAAGAAGTTTCTCCTCAAATTTAAGTGGAACCTCTTGTGTTCCAGTTTGAACCCATTGCCCCTTGTTCTACCATTGGTTGTCACCCAGAAGAGCCTGGCTCCATCCTCCTGACACTCACCCTTTAGATATCTGTAAACATGAATGAGGTCACCCCTCAGTCTCCTCATGTCCAGCTCCAGAGCCCCAGCTCCCTCAGCCTTTCCTCACACGGGAGATGCTCCACTCCCTCCAGCATCTTGGTGGCTGCGCTGGACTCTCTCCAGCAGTTCCCTGTCCTTCTGGAGCTGAGGGGCCACAACTGGACACAATATTCCAGAATCAAAAAGGAATCAAGAACAGGAGGTTGTATTTCTGACCAGAATACACTGCTTCTTCCATCTTTTTTCCACTGAGGCCCTGAACTGTGTGTCCTTTACAAGCTTTAGACTCCTCTGATTGTAGCAGAATTTGTGCAGACTGGAGCAGGGCTGTGGATGCTGAAATGGAATGAAAGAGGCCTTGAGTGCTCAGCCATCCTTTATATTGCTTTGCTCCATCACTACTTCTCTTCACTGAGCTAAACTGTGTTTGTTTTCAGCTGTTTGAAGGGTACCAGCAAGCGTCAAATGATACTCTCCTCTCTCTACCAGACTTTCCTCCCTGTTAAGTTAATTTTCCTTTTATTGCAGTAATTAGAAAAGTGCATTGATTCAGTCTTGCTCAGAGTTCAGAAACAAAATAAATTGTGCTCAGATCTTGGGGATTAGTGTGCATCCCTCGGATATAAATGGTAAGCAGTATTCCTCACCCCACCTCTCACAAGCGTGTGAGAGCTCCGACTTGCAAGCCCTTACTCTGAGACTGCAGTAATTTCGTTAGCCAAAAGTGTAATTACATTATGAGAAGAAACAGCAGTCTCCAATTTCATGACCTCCTCTGTTTCCTCCCTGGTGTGCCATAATCTAGATAAGTCTAGATTTAGTTTGTTGTTTATTTAGATATTTAAAAATAATGTGATCTCTTGCAGCCGTGAGCTGGGTATGATGAAGAAAATTAATCAAGAGCACTCACAAGTTTAATGTTTGTGCTGCTTTCAAATAGGATCTTTTATTTTTTCATTTTACCATACCTTAGCCGTTGTGTTTGTCACAATTACTGGAAGGAGAATTAGCAAGAACAATAGATGGGAAGAGAATAATACTTCTCATTGTTCTGAGGGAGAATTGATTAGTTGTAGTATATTGATGTGTTTCTTGAGTTGTAACTACACTACCCCGATGGGTTACCCACCAGACTATCACCAGTGACTGCTGGGGCTCCCTGTGGTATTTATGGGGTGTGTTTGAGACATTGCCTCCTTTTGCTTTAAGAATTTAAAAATCTTCTATTCTCTTGCAATGGGAAGACGTTTTACAATGAAATACAAAAATATTTACTTCTTTGCCAAATCCTTACATATTGTAAATAACATCAAATAAGCATTTTAAATATCGTTCTCCTGCTTTCTATTGGCAGTGTATAGTCTTAGGATTTGCATAAGCATCGGAGAGGAGTCTGAAGTATCTGTGTGAGTCAGTGTTCTGAGATCAACGTGACGTACTGACCAGACTTCTTGATATTGCCTACACAGAGATTATTTTCATGCCAGATTTGGCTTAGATTTCGAAAGGTGCAGGTCATCTGTAATTGATACTAAAATATGTGAGAATGATTCTTAATTGCAAAATTAACTACTCTTGAAAGCTGACAAATTATGTTACGGGTTACAGTAGGCCAAATTCTAACACAATTATCCTACACAACGACTCTGCTGCCCCAGTGCTGCTATATACAATAGACCTTCTGGCTAGCATTAACTTTTTAAAACTGTGTCTATATTATGCATGTGTATTGCTGCAAGATGATCTTAGATTGCTTTATTTTAAAATATTTAGGTAAATATAAAATTTAAAATATTCTAGTTTATATTGATCTTGTGAAAAAAAAAATCCTATATGTTTGCATCCTACAGAATTAGAAAATAGAGACAAGACAGTGCCAGGGATTCCAGTTCCTGTTAATTATTAATGAAAAGTACTGTGCAAATACCAAAGCAAAATAAGTTTTAATGTCTTTGTCCCTAAGCTGCAGCCTATAGTTGTGTTTTCAGCCCCACTGCCTATAGTTGTGCTTGCAGCCGCACCCCCTATAGTTGTGCTTGCCTGCCACTGCCTATAGTTGTGCTTGCTTGCCACATACAGACAAGGTTGATTGGGTCAGTACCTGGTTTGGAGACCTCCTATGAAGCCCTGGACATGTATTGCTTGTTGCTAAAGTGATTTCAGCCAGACATAATGCTAAGTGCTGAATGGGGTCTGATGTAAAGCCAGGATTGTGGCTTCCTGCATTGGTTGTTACTCGTCTGTTTTTGAGAGCGAGGTTCTCTGCTCTACATTCTCGCCAAAATCTTGTTTTGGTTTATTGAATGTAACCTGCCAAGCTTTTCACTGAATTTTCAACAGGAGTAGATACTCTTGATTTCAAAAGCCAGACTTCATTATGTTATTGAAACAGTTTAAACATCTGCAGACTGCTGTGTTCGAGATAACAATTAGCTTGATAAAGTGGGTTGTGGGCTACGCTGTGACAGGTGGAAGCACTCCATCCAGGACATGCTCTGCGCCTGTTTGATGAAGAATGAGAGTGTTCTTGATAGACTGTAGTTTTTAATTGATCTCAGATGATGCAAAAACACAGGTATCTCATGTCTTGTTTATTTTCAACACTGAATTAATAAAGCAGAAGTTGTTATATACCTGCCTGTAGCTCCCAGGATTCATTCATCTATTACAAGTATTTTTTGTTTCATCTCGGAAGCAGCGCATTGACATGCAAGTGTGAACTTAAGTGTGTGCACCCGTGCTATGACTGCACCATTGTAATGAAGATGGAATGACTGTAATGATGACCTTTCTGTGCCTTTGTCTGTACCATGCCCTTCTCTTTAACTGAACACCTTTCAAATGAACATGTTCTGAACTCTTGAACTGTTCATTCTGTTCACTGAGCTTATTGCTCAATCTGCAGTTTATCATGATGTGTCTCCAAAGACTTTGTGTTTCCTTATATTTGACATCTAGATGGAATTTTTCATAACCTTTTACTAGTCATAAATTGGATTGTTAGGGGATTAAGTTAATCTTGTTTCTTTATAGTAGCCTCAGATTTTTAAAGCCCTAATTTAGAGGGGTTTCTTTATTTGTTACTCTCCGATAAGCAAGAATTGAAAAACCTCGGTGCCATAAGATTCTGTATTGCTGGAATTATTTATCCTGCTCATTTTGAAGTGAATCGTACCTAAGAGGTGCACTTGAAAAGTTGTTTTGTCATGTTTTTCCCATATTACTGTTTCTTCCTTTCTATCTAAATAGCAGCTCCTGAAAAGGACCCAAAGCAGTGCATCATCAGATAAGCAGCGTGTCAGTGAATAGACTGTAGAAGAACGTGTATTTTCTTGTTCCGTTGGGAAGGGAACTGGGAAAGAATGACTTTCCACTTGCAGAAAATTGTTACGGTGTGTTAGTCATAACTTAGCTTTGCTTTCTTTATTAGAAGGCACTACTGCAAACAATTCGTGTGCTTTTTATTCACCAATTAGCAGCTCGTGTTAAAAATTAAAGGGAGACAAAAGCCCACGCATTTTTAAGAGCGCTCTGAAACTTCTTGTTGTCTGGTAGTAATGTAGCAGGTCATATTTTTATTTGATTATTTCAAAGAAGGTTTTTCAAGAAAAATAAATATTGTATACTGTAAACTGTGTGACAAACTCAAACAATTGAAAATAATTTCTGATATCCTGAGAATTATCAAGCTGTTTTGTATTACAAAATGCCATATGGTGCATATCAGTAAATGTGGTTGTTAAAGCCAGTTTATAATATGCAGAAAACATAATACTTAAGCTGCAAGCTAAGGCTAAAAATATCTATTAGTTAAATGTAATGCTTGTATTTAAGCAACATAGGTTTATTTCTTCAACAAATAAACGCTTTTTGCCCTCTTTCTCCAAAAGGTTCAGAATTGTCAGACTGGTTATAGAAAATGAGAAGTCTTGAGGAGTTCCTCGAGCTCTTTGGTGATCCCTCCATCCCTGAACTCCACCAGTGACTCGAGCTCTGACACTGGGAATGGCGGGATGTGATTCTTCAGCCCAGTGGCATAAACTGTGGACATTTCAGTTGTTTTTTTCATTCAAATAGAGTTCTTGTCAGCTAGAAACAGAAAATACAGCAAGGGTGAGACTCATAAGGTCTTAGTTTTATCAAGTTCTGTCTCTAGCGAAACCTTTGGAAAAACTTCAATGCTGTTTGACCATCATTCTGCATATTCTGCTATATTCTTTTGATTGACTGATTGATTTATTGAATGCCACCCAAGCCACTGGGTGAGGATAAGAAAATGTCCCGGGTATTTTAGAAGCCATTTCAGCCTCTGTTCTAGGCCAGTACTTGCAAGGTGTGAGCTGAGCACTATGGCACTTTGTGCTTTGTCTCCCTGCCTGTTTGATGCTCTCTTAAGGTAGAGAAAGATATTACTTGCTGATGTGTTAGATACTTCATTTTTAAATGATCATAAATTTTTGCAGGCACTTAATAAGAGTAGGTTTACAGTGCAGAGGAAAAGTGAATATACCAAACCAGTGGAACACTTATGGAAGAGGAGATATTGTTGTACAAAGAAGGACTGAAAATGGTGGAGTTGCTTATCTGTGAAGCAGCTGGTAGGTTGGGATATTAGGGTGATTTTCAAAATAATGGTGAAAAGACTATAATTTGAACTCTTCGATCTCTATGTCTATCCCTAACAGAATTTGAGAAATGGAGATTTAAAACTGTTAAAAGGAAAAATAAAGCTCAGAATATCTATCTGGCTGTGGAACTCATGGCCATATAAAAGGCCAAGCATTTAGTAAATTAAATTATAATAAATAAATTAAACATTAATAACAAAACTACATGAAATAATGCAAAATATTCATTGAAACTTCTTTTTGAAAAGTAGTGCTTTAGCTGAATACTTCAAGGCTCTTTTTAGAGCTCACAGAACTCGCCATTTTCAGAGAAAATACCGTATATTTCATAGTGGATCAGTGACTGATTAAACCCTTATGAGGAGTCCTATCCATCTCTGGTTTTGCTTGTTTACAACAGGGGCAAATGATATGTTTATTTAGGATATATAAACTTGTTAATTGTCTTACTGCACTTTTCCATCAACCCAGCCGACAATTCCATTTTATGACTGTACTTCTGAAACTGTAGGTTTAGAAGACACTTGTGTTTCAGTTCTAAACACTGTAGAGACTTCTCATATTACTAATACGAAACTAACTGGCATCAAGGCAGCATTCATTATTTCCAAAGCAGTTTACCACCGTGACACTAATTTACAATGGTGAGCACTGTGGAAAGTTTCATCAAACTAAGAAGTAAGTTTTGATTTGTAACGGCACGCAGTGGGTGTTCATAGCATATGTTTTTATTTCATCCTTCAAAGAGTTTTCAGGAAATAGCAGCTAGCATGCGATTAAATAATATAAAGAGACGTTACGAGCATTTTAACGTTATACGGAGCATTGTACTACGTACATCTTGGAATTTTGCTACTTTCTATTTGCACTTTGTTCTCGCAAGCCACATTCTGCTGCGTCTTAAGAAACAGCACATGGCTGGGGGTACAGTGGAGCTAATAGGGATCCTGTCTTAATTAGCAGAAAATTAAGCAACTTCCTCAGAAGATGTGCTGGGTTTAGAGCAAGGACGGTTAGAAGAAGTTGGAAAGAGCATGGTGAAGATGTCAGGAATTCATCGGTCCTGCCATGCGTGGTCCACCTTGTGGCCAAGAGTTGCACAGAGCTGCATCTTGGTATTTTGTGATCTCATTAAAGTACGTCTTATTAATATCTTGTGAAAAAGGAGATAAATACAGTACCCAAAGAGCATTAACTACTGGTGTGCCAATTACATGGAAAGTCTCTTTAGATTCCCTTGTAGAAGGTTCAGCTGATGTTCTTGCCCTTAAAACTCTCCTGGGCAAGAGAATTCCTGATGTTCACTATGGGAGCTGTGGTGATTTATTCCATGTATTTTTAGAAATTTAACCGAGGTGCCTTACTTAAGGGCTTTCTGTTCTTTTATGGTTATTTAGTGTCTAACAGATAATTCAGCACATCTGTGACTCAACAGATAATTCAGCACATCTGTGACTCACCAACCTTGGTTGTGTGTGAAACAAAGTGCGATGAGTATGGGCCACTTTTTGGACCGTACCAGAGGTTTGTATCTGATTTCTTGGCTCCCTCTCTGACCTCTTGGCTTTCCTTCCTTTTCTTCATTGCTGGGGACAGCTGTCGACACACTTGGTTTCTTGGCTTCAGAGGGAAAAAAGAAGGATTTTTACATACATGGAGTTCTTTCCTCCAAAACAATGATTTCAAGCATCTAGTGCAGCTTAGTGTTAGTGTTGTTTGTTTGTTTCGTTGTTTGGAAATAAAATATCTCATCTATTACTGACATGGCTTCGACAAGTGGGTAGGTTCATCTGTAGCTCAGTGAACAAAGGCAAACTTTCCTTTGAGCAATATATGGACAATTAGTAATCCAGGAGATGCACCTCTGGGTGACTCTACTGAGAGACCTTGTGTCTGTAGGTGTCGGAAGCTCTTAGACCTCAGGTGGCAGTAAACTGAAAATTACTTCGAGGTAATCTGTAAAATAAATTGTATTTTAGTGTTTAATGCCTTACATACACTGAGACGCTTAAAGTGTGCTTTGGATCATATAATCTCTATTACTTTTACGCAGTGTGTGACATTGATTCGGTAACAAGATGGGCAACAGGGCGAACGAGTGTACTGCTTTTGTTTTGGTGTTAGAAAGCAAAGTAATTGTTTAAAATGTAGTGAACTGGCAACTGTGGAGTTCAAAGCTTCTTTGTGTTTGAAAACAAGCAAACAGAACTGAATAAAAGAAGACTGAGAAATAGACATAGGGAGAGGAGAAAAGAAAGTGCGATATGGAGAGGTATAGATAACAGGAATTCTATGGTCTGTGTTAACAGCAGGTCAGATTAGATGGTCATGAAGAGCCCTTTTGGCCTTAACAGCTGGAAATGTTTGAAGCATATTGCAGGCTTCCCAGCACCGCAGTTTCGTTCTGACCCGAAGGGGTGGGAGGGTAGAGCCTCCATCCCCATCCCCTGCTCCCCAGCAGCCCCAGCCTGCCTGGTTTCTGTGTGTGTGCCGTGTTTCTGTCCGTCGGGCGCTGGGCCGAGCCCATCACTCATTTCACAGTGCCAAAATTACACCTTCTGTATGGTAATCACTCGTAGTGCGTTCGAACTAATCACGTGAAGGAGGAAATCTCTGCCCCAGTGCTCCTTTCATGAGCTGTTTCCATTATTATTGCTATTGTTGTTATTATTATATTTTATTATTAAATAATGTATTTAGGCAGGCTTTTCTGCATTTCATTTCTCCTTACAGTGGCCTGTTGTGCTTCCAGTTACTGAAAAACTCATATCGCTAAACAGGTGTATTTTACTCACCTCTCTTGTTTCTTTGGCCGTGCTGAAAATCAGTGTAACTAAGTCCCGTGCCATTATTTGTTTCAAGAAAAGGATCCTCAGTTTCACCTCTGCATGTCCTGCTGCTCATTCCATCACATCTTCTGGTTTGCTGGTATTTAGCCCATGCTTAAACAGCTTGGAGAGGAGAACTTTTCCACAGGGAGGAGTTCTGCTCTTTTAAAGATCTCACTCTTTTACCTGAAATTCCACATAGCAGCAAGATCATATCTTGACAGCCTAGAATGTTAGCTTGCTGGAAGCTGTAGGAATGATGTCTTTAATAGCATCCAGAGATGCTGCTCCACAAGAGAAACCCCTCACTGTAATGTTAACAACATTCTGCCACCTCATGCCATAGAAGTTGGGAAGAATAAGCAGAGGTTAAGACTCAGGACCCCATTAAGACTTTTTGCTGTGTTTGAGCAGTGATGAGGCTGCTGCCTTGACCTTAGTCCTGAGAACAGCAAATGAAAGTAAAGATGAAAGATCTAGTTCAGGAGAAAGCAGGTGCTTGGTTGGTTCTAGGTTTGTAACCCTTTTTCCAAGTCTTAAACAAAACCTGTGTGCCACTGGGGTGTTGGCTTGGTTCGTCTTTCATGGAACACGCTGAGGTTAGACAGCTTGGTCTATTACGTGTTTTTTTTCAACCAAATTATTTTGTGTAATAACTATAATACTAATGGAACTATATGTTATGGTTGAGTTAAGATTTGTCAGTTTGAAAATCAACGTCTTGGCTTCATTTCGACATTTGCCTTTCAGCATCAGTCCGTTAACCTGTCACACACTATAATTTCATTAAAACCATCATTTAATTGTGAGTTAATGTACAGCTATCTTTTACAGAAGACCTTTACATACTGCCTGAATAATTCCAATACAAATTTTCAACTGATACGATCGAAATAATATGAAACACTAAATGCCCTCCAAACCCCTGTTTATGAATTCAATACTGAGAAATAAGGTGCAACAGCCACACTATAACATGGAGACAGTTTCTCGATTTATATTAAAAGGAAGGAATAACGGCGTAGGTCTATAGGTATATATCTCTGTCTACGTGTCTCGTACCTGCAGCATTGAAATGTACTTCATATGTAATTCAGAAAAGTTTCTGCTATTAAAAGAAGGACAAAGCCGATAGTGTAAGCTTTATATAACTGAAGAAAGAATTAACATCTGCATGCTAATAGCTTTAGTGCCAGTCACAAATAGACTTGTGCTTCACATATGAGATATAGAAAGCTTATTTCAAAATAAATTCTGGGTAATATTCAACCTGATTGAGTCTTTGGAAGCTGTGTTAATGTATTTGTTCAACTTGCACTCAAAAGCTTTTAAACAGAATATCACTTTTTTATATTATTCATGATAATGTAATTCCTGCCTTTAATCCCTTCAGGTTTTCACGTTAAGTCGTGATATGCAGTTCGGGGGAATTTGGATCATCCATTAATCATAGTATCTCTATTTTTGTGTGTCTTGTCTTGCCCATCTCTTGAATCAGTCACTTGGCAGCAGCAGAGATCTGGGGATAGTCCAACGTGTTTGACTGAAGGGGCATTATTTATTGAACTTGTTTCCTGCTACAGTACGTGTGGATTTATGTAGTGTGCGACATGCTAAAAAGTAACAGAAACATTAGCATAATCACTAATATGATCCTCTTAGTGTTGCCACTGGAAGCACAGGTATGGATAAGTCTATTGAATGATGACATATGTTTAGTAGAATAATTAGCTAAAAACACCTGGACTAATACAAAAAAAACCCATGAGATAAAACTATGTAGTGAACTATTCTCTCATAATTAAAAATATTCTGCATACGCCAAGGGACTGAATTAAAGTTTCAAAACCAACCTAAATTTTGGATTTTCTAAAGTTGTGGGTTTGTTTTGTTTTGTTTTTAAATTCCTTAATTATTTTAATATTCAATGGGTAGCAGGAGGACAGAGGGAAGGGTTGAAAATCCTACAGTGTTATTAGTAGGTGTTGGATTCTTTCCTTTGAAGTACTGACGATGTCCTTTGAACTGCACTAATCACTTCTAAGTGCAATAATGGGTGGCTTCTTTCTCAGTAAGCCACCAAAGGCTGATCAGTGACATATTTAAATTTCTTTTTTAAGTATTTGTGAAATTAGAACAGTGCCAGAGCTATCAGGTTTTTGAAATAAAGTGATGTTTCCTATCCCTTTTTATTGCCTTATCCTCAAAAGTCTGTTTCATTTTTCCTAGACCCACTCTGACCTTTGCTTCTTTTCTCCTGTGTTCTCTCAGCTCCTTTCTGTCTTTCCCATTCTAAGTTATCTCAGCTTCAGTCTTTTACAGAATTTGTTCCCCTCTTATTTCACATAAAACTTTTAGTTCTGGTTTTCTTTTACTCTACGTAGTTCTTGGCTCAGCTCTAATTTCCTGCATTTAATATTAGAGTAGTGGGAGAGAGCTTCTGGCTTTCCCACACCGCTATGCATCTCAAAGGTAGCTGGATGTTCTGTTCCTGGGCTGGAATCGGTGGATACTGAGATCCCTCTCTGCCTTGGGGGCTTGGAGCCTTCCCAGAAAGCAGTTGTAAGGATTTTTTTGAACCTTCTGAAATGATGTATTTTTCCTTTGTTGGCTTTTTGGAAATGATGAAAGCACGGCCGCTGAGCTTTGCCACCTAAGCTGTGCCCCACACGGACATTGGCAATAGGAAACTTCAGTGAGAACAAGTGGAGCTCGCTGGAGTTATGAGCAACAGTACTGAGGCCTTGGAGTGTCAGACATCCCAAACTGGCGACTATTGCACCATCATCCCATAAGTAACAGATTTTAAGAGATGGATCAAAATTACACTATTGAGTCTTCAGTCCTGGAAGTCCATTTATAACTGTTCTGGGTTACTGGCTATGAAAACATCTGTGTATATCACATTATTTTTCCGAGAGAATAGCTGGAACTAAATATATATTTTTAGAAGCTGAAGAGAAATAATCAATTTTCATTTCTGTGTTCAGGCTTATAACTAAAACAATATGTGGTACTTTAGCAGTCAGATTTCTAATTGAATCAGGTTTCAAATGTTTGGGCTCAGTACGTGCTGTTGAGAACAAAAAATTATTGAAGTATAAGCATCTATTATACTCTCTCATCTTTATGCCCTGAAACAACCTAATGGCTGAATTGCTCTATTCTCCCTGATATTAAAAGAAAAACATGCTTTATACCATGATTTTAGTGGAAACAGATGAGGCTTTGGAGACATAATGGGAAGGACTATGAAACAGACTAAGAGTCCTGTTTACTGTGGTAACAAAGCTCTATGTAAATTTTGCTTTTCATTAAAGCAGAATTAGTTTAACCCCAGTTGTACAAAGGTTACTGTTTTCTACTATTTAGATAAACAACTTCCTACAGTAAATTGTGTTATGATTTATCTGAATCTACCTACTGCCATAAAGGTTCCCCTAGGGAATACACATCTTCCACTGGATCTCAATCATAAGAAATGAGAACTTTTAAGGTGGTTGTAAATACATTTGTATAATTATATTTATATTTTGATTATTACATAAATTCGCGTCAAACATTGACTATTAGTCAAACAAGGAAATTAGCTTCTCTGCTAAGTTTTTATAGCATTAACAGTAACCACAAATGCAACCGATAGGCTTTGTATTCCAGACACATAGCGTATACAGCACAGTTAAACAGTACACCTGCTGATAGGGGGTAATGAGCATAATTTATAGTGGTGGCTCATACAAACATAGCATTTGTGTTTGTATTTACATTCCAAACATACACAGCCACATTTTGCTGTTTGCACAAGCCCAGTAACACAGAGCACCGCTGTTTTGCAATGCAGGTTTTGGGGTCTGAAGCAAGTTCATCCCAAATTCGCAAGTGAAGGCTGTAAGTTTATTTTGCATTAGTGACTTTTGTTTGGATGTGAGGCCATGGATACATCTGAAAATAACGCAACATTTCATAAACCAACTTTTTGCTCTGAAAGTGGTAAAGAATTTGGGCAGGTGGTCTGGGCAGGCTGCAGAATCTCTGTCCTTGTAGATATTGAAAACCAGACTGGAGATGGTACTGAGCACCCTGCTCCAGTGACCCTGCATTGGGGACTCGGTGATCTCCAGAGGTCTCTTGCAACCTCAGCCATTCTGTGACTCTGTGATATTTGGGGAGTGGTATATATATAACGCTTATAACCATGTTAAATACTGTGTCCTATTGCTGCCTATTGAAACAGAAATAATACGTTGACTTCAGCTGCTTATTTAGATCGTTCTCTGAAGGATGCTGCACCTACACTAAATCAATGAAATTACAAAATATTCTTGCCTCTCAGTTAACCTCTCTCCATAGTTATTGCTTATTTGCAGGTAGTTTACTACGGTCATCATCAACCTTGCCCAAATTGTATCATCTTCCTGAAAGCATTCGCATTTTTATGGGAGCAACTGTCCGTGAATCAGCAGCGAGAGACGTCGTCTCCTCAGAGAGCGCGATAGAAGCCTCTAGGAAACTAAACTGCATTGAAGAGAAGGGCAGATCTCAGTAAGCAAAGATTTGTTTCATAATTAAGTATATATTGTATTAATCTCAGCCTTAAAAGCAAATTTTCTCATCTTTCAATTCGGTTGCAATTAATTGAGGTATCCACTGTGAAAACGGTTGTTATTGGATTTAAAATAGCCATCTTCTTTAGATAATCTGGGGTTAGGTAAAAGCTAATTTTACAAATCTTCTCTGTGACCTTGGTCGAGTCAGTTTTCCCATGGTAAAATTATGGTGGTGTTTACTGAAGTTCTCTAAGTGTTGTTAAGAACATTTCAAAGCTGCTTGATGAAGCTCAGGTCCTACATTTCTATTCAGTGCCATGAAAGGTTCATAAATAGGGCAGCAAGTCCCAGCTTGTATTCACCAGAGTGTGGGATGTAGGAAACTAGGTAAATATGATGTATTTCTTCACTGGGAGACCTGGAATGCTTCTTTCTGTTGGAGATCTTGTGGAACTTTCCTAGCTGGTTGGTTTTGGAAGGTTGAGCTTAAACTGCTATGTCAGGATCAACTATTTGAATAAACTTACACAGTCCATGCTCGTGTGTTTCACATTTGAAGAAGAGTTCTCATCTTTGTTATATTTCTTAAATCTGGAAACATGAATTTGTTTGAACGTCCTCATTTTTAGTTACATGTATTGCAAGAACATGTTGATTTGTCCTTGATTTTCTTGGCATATCCAGTATGTCACGCTGAATTGTAGAAAGTGATTTTCAATGGCACCACCAAATGTCACTGTGCCGTATGAAAGGTGATGTATGTGAACATTCATTGCTGCGTTTGATTGCTTGGGCTGGCATTAAGCCAGTTGATTTCCTAACTTGTACGTATTATTTTCAAAACACAGCAAGATTTCTTTGTGGTATTTCACAGTGATGGTGTAATTTAACATATTTGTGTTTATAATTTGACAAGCCTGAAAACATTAGACATTAGAGTTATTTAATAAGAGAAGAGAGATTTGGAGATGTTTTCATAATGTTTTCTGACAGCATTATAATGAAACCAAATCTGGAAGTATCATAGTATCATAGATTTTTATTGCAATGAAGAGTCAAGAGAAAGAAATATGTTATTATTGACTACAATGCATAGTAAAGAAATAAATTCTACCTTTTGAGGGGGATCCATTAGGGTAAGGTTTTTTCCCTTCTAAATCAAGCAGATGAGTATATGATGACATGTAACTGAAACACGAGAAGAGGTGGTGATGGAAAGCCTTTTTGAATAATGCCAATAATTCTATTTTTCATTCCATTATACGAGGTAGCATTTAATTTTATCGAACTTTTCATGTTATTTACAACAGGATGTTTGTTATCTCAAAATAGTTTGTTTATGAAGTGCAGAGAACTCTGGTGGTAAAAAAAAACCAACACAAACAAAACTGTTCATGAGCCAGGTCCAGCTAAAGCATGGCTATTAATCATCACCGCCCATTATTTACTGAGGATTCATTCATTGTTCCATAAAGGTATCTAGAGGGTCAATTAGAGACAACAGACAGGATTTTTCAAAGACACAAGAGGGTCAATTAGGCCCATCTTGTAATTTTCTGCTTTAACAGCAAATGCCAGCCTATCCCGCAACAGATACAGCGCGGTTTAGAATTAAATAGTGTGGATTTTTTTGAAGCTGTGCCTTTGCAGCCAGTGTGAACTGGAGTATTGTCAGTCCTCCAGCAAAACAAAGGGGAAACTTCATCGCTGAAGTTCATGAGAAGCACGGATTTGTGGTTTGGAGTCAGAATGCTGCAAGTGCCCAGGAAATGTCTGAGATAAAGCAGTCTGTTCTTATCACAGAAGTCAGTCATTTGTCTGAAGGTAGGACTGGACACAAATAATATTGCTAAATACTACCATTAAAAATTTAAAAGCATTTGATGCAGAATACTGTTTGTAATTAGTTTTGCATCAACTGCTCACTTAAAGCTCAAAATAAGTCAAAGATATGAGATCCTAATATAAACAACTAAAGCAGCATTCATTAATGCCTAGGCAGTTCTTTCCGAACAGAAAATAGGAAATAACACTACAATATATATACATGTATGTTTAAATACACAGACATATATATATGTACACGCACCTCAAAACTCTGCCAAACTAGCAGGAAATTTTAATAAAATATCTTTATGAGCTTATCCTTTAGCTGAAGACGGAACAGTTCAACAGATTTAAGGCCACCTATGGACATGAGCGTCACACGTACAATACCTATATTGAAGTTATTCATCGAGTTTGTCTTTACATGAAAAACAGCTGTTAGGAGTTGGCATGCTCTTCTATATAGATCTGAAAATCTTGGGCTATTTCTCGCCTCTGAACTTCCATTTGATTACAGTGCCTCTGTTTTTGTGCTGCTTGAGTCTCTTTTAACTGAAAGCAGCCGCTACAAATGCGGTGTGTTAGTCGTGTAAAGATTTTTGTCTTTACAAATGGGGTTTTTGGAATGTCTGAGTATTTGATGCTCTCCTGTGAGAGTAAATCTCCGGGTGTGCTACATCAGTTTGATCCGCATCGTCCTCTGAAACCCCCTATTCTCCATAGGCTTTCAGCAGAGAGTTCTAACTAATGACTCAGGGCCAAATTCTGCCCTTAGATGCAGGCGCGTAATTCTCGCTGATTCCAGAGGGACTTCAATGAGCATGTCGGAGAACACGGTTTTGTTCTTAGTGTGTGAAATTATAGCACCAACAGACAAAGGATTCTCATGCACATTCATCTTGGTGACCCCAAGCACAGAGGAAGGCGATGCCGATCCACCTGCTTTTGCTGTTTCTGGTAGATCACCCCAATTCTTCAGCCGGCACTTGAGCCTACATTTTTTATATTGTTCCATCTTCACAGGTTTGCTGTTGTGGCACTTCAGTGGAATTGGTGACACTGAAATGAGTATTTCCTTAAGTAGCATTAGTAACAAATACACTTGTAAAAGATGTTTTCTTCTTTCTCTGGGAAGTTGTGGTACACGAGCAGCCTTGTTCATATTCTGTAGGGAATTAGTTTGCAAAGGCAGACGACAGAGATAGATGTGTGTGTGCAGGTCTGAAGTGGTTTAATACATACACATACACAGCGAGAAGAGCGGTGGGCTTGCATCGCGCTTTTCCTCTGGGGCGGTGGGATGTGGTGAAGCATTTTGCCTGCAGGTGAACAGAGCAGATGTCTCCTGCTTGTATCGTTCTCTAGTTCTCTCAGGTTTTACTCTCAGCATTATCCCCTTCACATTCTTTATAGTGCAAGAAATCAGTTGTTACTTCATTTTGTAAGAGTTTTTTATCCTGCTTTTACATCTATTGGTTACGTATCTCTGATATATTTCAAAGCTTAGACTGGCACCAAATTTGCTTATCATCCACTCTTTGTACTCAAGACCTACATGTAAGGAAAATCTTGCAGTTTTTGCTCTTTTATGGTCGGAATTTGTCTCCTGGCTGAAGACTCTGGCCTGGATGTTTCGTATTTCTTGAACTGATTGCTTATTAGGCCTTTGTGTATTTGGTTTGGGTTCGTGATGTATCTGACTGCTTGCCCCTCTGTCTCAGTCCTTGGCACATACATTTATCTTCCCGAACAGACTAAATATTTCCAAACCAGGTGTTTAGGCACATCATGTGTGCTTCCTGACAATTCTATCCAGTGGGCCTGAGTCGTTTTTATGCTTTGATTCATACTGTTCCTCACCAAAATAAAATCGTTTTAGATGTATCTGCGGAATCTCAGGTATCTTTATCATACGCAAAATTGACTGTCTTTAATGTATACCGTATTTTTAATTTCATAACTTTAATTTTTTGTTATGCTGCCATTCATGTTCTGGGTTTCAAACACAGACTTGCTTAAACCTTTGAGGTTTTGCTTCCATCTCAGCTTTTTAAAAGACATTAAAAGGCATCTCCTTGCTGTAGCAAAAAGCCTATTGTGATAGTGTCCACTTTAGATTTGGATTCTGTAACTACACTACCATAAGTAAACGCCTGATTACATAATTAAGAAGAAATAATAAATGTTCTTGTGTTTAAATTATTTTGTCTGTCCCTAGGCCGATGCATCATGTCTGTTGGGCCTCTGTGCAGGCATCTTTTGTGTTCCCGTTCCTCCCATTGTCCCTGTTTTATTTGCTTGCTTTAAAAAAGAAACAGTGCAAAACTCACATCAAATACGCAGATAAAGAGGATGAAGAAGTTTCACTCAACTGTTTAGCCTGCTGGAAAAGAGAGTTTTAAACTGCTGCATTAAGCCTTTGTATCCACCGAAGTGCCCTTCACCAGCAATCTGCACATCACTAAAATCCTTCCCGAACACTTTTTTACGGTCAGGCTCAGCCACTCTTACTTGAGCTGAGCAGCACCATATGCTCCAGGTAACCTCTCCGAAGCAGTTGCCAGTGGGACTACTTTTGTAAATGCTCACCAGTGTGAGCAGAGGTTACACAATCTCACCCACGGTGAATAATAATGTCAAAGAGCCATTAACAGTGCGGAGTGACAAAGTGTGGAGAGATCCATCAGCTCATCCCGTGTTTAATGAAACAGAAATGAACATCGTATTGCCCTTGTTTTCTGTCAGGTTTTCCAGGTCTCCATGAGGCTTATTAATCTTAGGGTGTAATGGAAAATGTGTTGCTATGTTACATACTACAGCAGCCTTTGTGCTCAAAGGATTGAAGGCGTTATTAGTCTTTGTCTTATTTACATGCTGTAGCTGGGTGCGTGCTGCCATCGCTGCGCTGGAGCACAGCAGAGGCTGAGCTGGCGCAGTGTTTGTGCGCTTCTGAAGGGCGTGCGTCGTTTTAACCTGAACTAACGATCAGAAACCCTCTTTTGAGAAACACCGACGACACACGGTACAGACCTTGGAAAAATATGAAATAGGAAGAGTCGCTTGGTGCGCCCCAAAATGGATGTTTCCACATTTCTGAAAGAGAACTTTCAGGCTCTCAGAAACGAGAGGTAGAAAATGAATGAGTAAATGGGTTAACTGGGGGTCCTGGGGACAGCAGGGTGAGCATGAGCCAGCACTGGGCCCCTGTGGCCAGGAAGGCCAATGGTACCTGGGGTGGTCAGTAGGTCAGAGAGGTTCTCCTGCCCCTCTGCTCTGCCCTGGGGAGACCACACCTGGAATATTGTGTCCAGTTGTGGCCCCTCAGCTCCAGAAGGACAGGGAACTGCTGCAGAGAGTCCAGCGCAGCCACCAAGATGCTGAAGGGAGTGGAGCATCTCCCGTGGGAGGAAAGGCTGAGGGAGCTGGGGCTCTGGAGCTGGAGAAGAGGAGACTGAGGGGGGACTCATTCCTGGGGATCAATATGGAAAGGGGCAGTGTCAGGAGGATGGAGCCAGGCTCTTCTGGGTGACAACCAGTGATAGGACAAGGGGTAATGGGTTCAAACTGGAACACAGGAGGTTCCACTTAAATTTGAGAAGAGACTTTTTCATGGTGAGGGTGGCAGAGCCTGGCCCAGGCTGCCCAGGGAGGTTGTGGAGTCTCCTTCTGTGCAGACATTCAAACCCGCCTGGACACCTTCCTGTGGAACCTCAGCTGGGTGTTCCTGCTCCATGGGGGATTGCACTGGATGAGCTTTCCAGGGCCCTTCAACCCCTGACACTCTGGGATTCTGTGACCAGTAACAACCCAGATGTTCTGGGACCTCCACCAAGTCTCCCTGCCCAATGTCCCCACCGTCCCTTCACCCAGTTCCGCTGTCCCCGTGTCCTCGTACGCTGTCCGCAGCGTGAGGGCTTTTCTCCTGCTGCTGCTCGGTGGCAGAAACAAGGTTTGGATGTCCCCAGCTGGCCGTGTTCACTGTGCCCGACGTGGCCCAGGATGCTGCTTTTCCTGCAGAATGCCCTGGGGTTTTTCCTGCCTCGAGTTCTGTTCCTTTCGTTTAGCATGCAGGACAATTACAAAGTCATTTGCATAACATGTACACTTTGCCAAATTTTGAAAATTGCCCTGTTTGAAAAGGAATCGCTGCCATTCATGGTGCCACACCGATTAATCACAATTAGGGACAAAATACGGCGCTTTTATTAAGCTTCCAGTGAGCAGGAAAATGATCGCTTCCTGAAGTGATAATTCCATTAGTGAGAATTCCCATTTAAAATGCGATACTTTTGTGTCGTTTTAGGAATAATTTTCACAATTTTGAAAAATGTTCTTATAGCAAGTTGCCTAAAAGTACATTGGTGTTACATTTGCATGCTGACAGCATCCTGTTGGGAGTTAATTACATGCTTTTTTTCCATAGTATTTTCCTGATGTGGTTGCAGGGGAGATAAATGCTGGTGTAATACAGGTTGAAAGATAAATATACCTAGCTGTGTATTTTACTGAAGTCATTTACAGGGCCAAATAGAATAGAAATCTCTCGTAGCATTTCTAATTTTTTGGGATGTCTTTGCAGCTTCCTCCAGCTGTGCTTATTTTGACTGGAAGAGGTGTTAGTGCAGGCTCCCAAATACCAGCTACAGGACCATGCAGCTCTTCCCTTTGCCCGTGGTAGATGTAGCTGATGGCAAGGGTTTTACAGGACATGAAGAGATTTAGAGAAAGACAGTAAGTTATTCTAGGATGGAAGGAACCACCCTATTTTCAGTGACCGCAGAACCATTCACACATCAGAGGTGGGTTGTCGGATAAATACTCCTGGGTTACTAGCAGGGCAGGGAATCACTTGCGTTCTCTTGTCACGCCGACTGTTCGGTTATTCCCTACAAAACTGAATACTAAATGACACCTTAGCTGCTATCGCAGGTTCACAATTTCAGTCTTGCAGCCCGCCTCTCCCACAAAAGTCTCTAAATGGCCGTGCCAAAATAGCATTTTAGCGATAGGACTGCGTTTTGTCCTCTTTTATCTTGTATGGAGTAACTACTAATTGAGAAATAAAGCGAGAATGACCCTGTTGGCTGGTGATGGTGGCTGTTACCTGGGAAGTGGGCCACTGGGGTTTCAGTAGCTGCTTCAGTGAAACTTTAATTACTTCCAGAAAGTGGAATTGTATGAAGGCGAGAGGCGAGCGGCCCTCAGCTATCAACCAGAGACGGGCGATGCCTTCCCATCCCCGCCGGAGACGGGAATTAAACCGGGTTACTCCCGCACCTCTTGGATTGAATTGTGATTCTAACCTTGTTTGCTGCTGCTTTGCTACACAAGAGCCAAAACCAGATTTTTCTTCTTGGGAATCATGTAGGGTTTTTGCTTTTTTTTTTCTGACAAATGAAACATTATCAGGGAAATTTATTTCGTCATTTAAATAAAAAAAAATCAGGGTTTTTAAAACATTGTTTTTTAAGAAATAACACTTTATTTGCTTTTCTTGCGTCAGCTAAAAGAACCTCAGTGTACTTCTGGTCTTGCCAGTGAATTAGATACAGGTAGTTTGCACTATAGAATTTATACTCTGTGCAAAACGGACACATCATGTTACTTAAAATCACAGAATCACAGAATGTTAGGGATTGGAAGGGACCTCAAAAGATCATAAATTTATTTATAAATACACACACATACACAGTATATGTTTATATTATTTTAGATTTACATAAAATATACAGAAGTCTTATTACAATACATTCTGTGAAACTAGTAACATATTTCTATTGAACTGTGGCCAAATGTAGCAACCTCTTAGGAGTTTCCCTTTTCTTCATCATTGTCTCTATGCTGCTTAGTGTTAAAAACCCAGGTTTTCTCACATGTCTTCACAAAAAAAGAACATTATCATAATTTGTTTGAAATAATGTGTTTAAGTTATCAATATGCGATATATTCCAACACTCATAAAAGTTAGATTTCTGGATAAACACCGATAGAAGTATTTTTAACCATGTAAAAAAATCAATTTTCATGAGATTACATCTTCTTACTTCTCTGTATATACAAAGACTATATTAAAAGAGAGATTAAATTTTTCTCTGTGGAGTAAAATGCAAACAGAAAATTATTTTTCATTTTTCAGTGCAAGCAATGGATTATCATTTATTTATGAGGCTTTTTAATCTAGAATATATGGAAATCTTTTCTCGAAGCACAATGTGATATTGAATTGGGAATGTTGTCTGACAGTTTTCTTCTTACGGTTGCATAGAATGATTCTACTGTATGAATTTTTTAAAGAGGCTTCAATGTACTCGGTGTTTGAAAGGGAGGGAGTAATCAGAGTAATCTTGGAGAATCCTATGGATGCATGGCCTCCCTCCCTGCCTTCTTCAAACAAGCTTCTGTAGAGAAGACCAGGCTAGAGCCAATTTCAACATCAAGGGACATGTCCGGGTGTTTTTCACTTGTCCCGGTCCATAACTGCATCCAAGACTTCATTGCTGTGGCCAGAACACATACCGAATCACTCATTTCCAGCACTTTTCCATTCGTCTAAGGGCATTACTCTCACACAATCGGTACAGAGGGCTGGAGTTTAACCAGAGTGTGAATCTGGTGGTAGATCGGTCCAGCATTTAAAGGGTGTGTTACCTTTTGTCTGACAATATATGGTAGAAGTCCAGTGAAACACCTGGTTTATCCCCCAGAGGTTTCTGTCCCTCAGGACAGCACTATGATAGAACTTCCCTTGTTGTCCAAGGAAATTATGGTACAAGGTAGTGAGGCAGCTGTGCTCCTCCAGCATTTCACATCCATAGGTGTGTGTGTAACTGGAAGGATCCTCAGCAAGTCTTGTTAAATTGCACGTTCAGCCATTATAGCGGATTTGTGGCTGGTGTGAAACGTGTCTTGGAACTACAGTTTGTATCAGAGACCAGAGCTCAGCCAGTTGTGTTCGTTTTCCTAAAAGCCCTGGGCCAGATAGTCAAAAGATGCAGAAATAATGTCTTTATTATGAATAACATGATCTACAACAATGTGCCTTGTAATTCAACGTTTTTGGTGTTCGTAAATTATAGTGACAGGAAAATGTAAGCTTAGCTATTCATTTAGGTTGATAGGAATTTTACATTAACATGTTTACAGTTTTTATATGTTAGAAGAGTCCTTAGAGAGAAATGAAGCCAATTAAGGAGAAATAAAAACCTGTGTGGCTTTCTGTATGTATACCTTCATCTAAACGCAGTTGTATGAACAATAGAAATTCGAGGTATTTATGCACCAATTGCTTTTTCCTTTACCTTTGTCAACAATTACCTGTATACTAGTGATTATAATTTGAGTATCCTAAGGAGAAAATAATGTATCTTTTTGCTGCAGAGAAATACTGTGACAGGAAATAGTTTTCTCTGAATTTGTTTAATGCTTAATACCACGGTGGCCAGGTAATAAACAAAGTATTCTGTATTAATTTCAAATAGACGTTCTGCTTTTATCTCCAGCTTTCTATTGCATTCCAGTAGAAATACTGAACCTGGGAATGGGTTCTGCCAGCCTCTGTTCTTTGTCACTGGTTTTGCATTGTTCGTATCACTGGAGCAACTGGAAGTTCTATTTGGGACCAGACCCTAAATCAGTGGGAATACAGAGAACATATGGGAATATTCCTCACGTAAGGAATAAAAGCTTATTTACGTGTTGAATCTAAACTTTCTAGGAAACCTGATTTTCATGTAGGTTCCATGTAAGCCAGTTTCTTCCCCACAACCATGGCCAATTCTTCAAAACAGGAGAGTGTAATCTAATCTACACGGCTGTGTTGTTTTGCCATTAGAGGAGATAACAAAATGTAGAGTTCGGATTGCAGGTTCAAAAGAGCAAACCTGCAAAATTCAACCTTACTTAAGAAACCAGATCAATTTTTGAAAGCGTCTAATAGCAAAAGTCACACTACGTCAAACGTAGGTAATGGTGGAAGTCTTCCTGATGCTCAAGTTAGGCATTCAATATAAACACATCTTGGTACATTTGGCATTCTGGTCATAGTAAGAAAGAGCTATTTGTAAAAAGTTACATATGGTCATCTGAACTAATTGCTAAAACGACACTACATTAATTGGATAATTAAAGATTGCGAACATGTGGCTATTGTATTCCTTGGGCACGAAGCCAACAATTTCCGTGGCTGGGAAAATGTCTGGTAACATAATTCACAGTTCATCTGTTGTATTCTTTTTCATAGAAATAAATAAGCAACATGGGTCTTAAATTTAGATTAGAAAAACTCGGTGTTTTTAAACTGACGTTTAAAGCACATGTATGATTTCCTTTGTTTTGACACTTTTGAGTGGTGGCAGCTTTCGTTTTTTTGGCATCCGTCTCACGAATTAATAGTATTGATTTTGGTTTAGATTTATTGTTAGCATTTTGGAAAGTGTTCCGTAATTGCGGATACTTCGTAACATGAGCCCTGGTGCTCCCTGGTTCATTTTGAGGAGGATCAGTGTTGGCACACAGTTTGGAGAACTTTGTAATAGGAGTAAATGGTCCATGCGCTTTACCTTTACCTATCAAGGTTATTTGTCAGCAAAATTAGGTCTGGTAAGTGGGATTTGTTTCAGTGGACGACAGACTAACTTCACTAATTCCTGTACCAATTAGTCACGTTTATGTGTGTGTGTCTGAAGTTTTGCTTATTATTTTTCTTGTTCTTAATTAGAAAGTAAAATCTGTGGTCTCTCAATGACCTTACAATGACTGATCTCTAAATACAATCACTCCAAACTCCTTTGAAAACTGACAAATATATCAAATTTACCTTTGACTATCGAAGCATTTTACAAATATTTCATTTGCTAGAAGCAGTAATAATTCTTAAGTGATTGCAGTTATTGTTCCCGTGTGATTGGATCTCAGTGCTTTGTTGATATCCATACTGTGAGTGTCTAGCAATAGAATCTTCTTCTCATCTTATTCTGAATTATCAATTTTGTAAAAGTAAAAAAAAAAAGTCAGTTTTACATTCTGGATGAGCAACTTATTGATTAGTTTAGTCTGAGCAAAATGGTCACAAGTTGTCGATACATGGTCAAAAGGGTGTCAGAGGCATATAAAAATAGATCTATAGTTTCTAATTGTATATTTGTTGACTTACATACGCCTGCTTTCTCTTTGCTTTTCTGTTGTGTTTTAGAAGTCAGTAGTAACAGTTATTTTAATGGTGAGAAGGCAGAGTCACCAAGGAGAAAGAAATATAGGAATACTTCTTATCCAAACAAATAATCGTGATTACAGTATGTCTATATGCACTGGTTTTGACCAGAAAAATATATCATGCTTCCAAATTTTCACTACTTTCAGATAAAAAAATGTCATTAGAAGATACGATTGCCTGTGTTATTATTTTCCCTGGATAGGATTTTCTTTTTCTACGGAACCTGTACCGCAATGTGTGTTGTACACCTGTGTCTGCACCGGCATCCAAACCAGCATGAGAGTCTCACGTTTTTGTCAAAACCACCGCAGTGTCACCGTGTTATTCTTTGTTGTATTGCCAAGCGATGTCAAGATAACCAACAAAGATAAACTTGTCCAGACAGAAACACGAGAGACACTCTGATTTACCTGAAAATGCTGATTGCAACCAGAAAGGTCAAGAGAATAGAAAGTATTTCTGTAGGTGGAATTCCATCCGAACGTCATTCAGTGCTGCTACCGAGTACCTTGTGTCTGGAATGAGGAATTGCAGTGAATCCTTTGTCTGAGCAATTGGTGTTGCATTAGGGATCAGTTGAGTGAGGTATAGAGTGTGTTTTTACTCGTTGTTATGAAAATTATCAAGACACTTCAAGAAAGAAGAACCTTTGCAGTGTGTTCGTGAGTGTATCTGAATAACTGATGGCAGGTAGAACGTGCTTCACAAAACCCTCAGCGGGTATACTGGGATGATACCTAGAAGTAAAAAATGCCTGCAGGGCTGGCAAACAACCCCAGTACGTTGTTTTCTGCAAAAGCACAAAGCGCTAACTCTGGAGAAGGCAAAATGTGTAGTGGCACACTCATTTTTGGTAAAGAAGCGAGGACATTGACATCTTTCTGAGTGGGAGGGATTCGAGAGAAAAGTGAGGATTGCCTGCGATAATCAGGGAAGTTTGTAGGGACCTAGAAGGCAGAGGGAAAACGGTCTATATATTTGCTTTTTGATCAAGTTGTGTCTTCATTTTCAGCACTGAAGTGTGGTGTAAAATTCGCCTTGCCCTGGTGGAGCTCCCTGTCTAAGCAAACGTGTACAGACACAGGCTCCCTGTGCACAACAGCACACGAATGATGCGCGATTCCTAAAACTAAATGTTTAGAATCCTTTATTTGTGTGCCACCGTTTGAATGCAGTTCAGCAGCTGACCCAGCAAGGGGAGCTGTAGATTAGTGCGGACCGTTCTGTAGCTTCATAAACCGGAGTATTTTCTTAAGCAACTATCTATTTCACTAAACTTCTGATTTTTCACAATAATTTCAAGGGAGGGTTCCATAAAATACTGGACTGCATGTTGTGTGGGAGAGCTGTTTATTCCATCCCAGCCCCTCACCCTCCCCCAAATTTAAAATGTTTATAAAGCTGTGCTGGTTTTGTCACATATTAGAGCAGCATCAATATCTCTGTGTGTGATATCAGTTCATCTGGTCCTGGATAATCTGGTGCAGGAGTCAATGAACTTAATGCAGTATTGGTAATCCAAAAGGGTTTGAGTTAAGTGTTTTTGACATGCAGAATCAAGAGTCAAGGGCAAAGCAGACTTTAAATATTCCTCCAGCGCACTCTGGTAGGGATGTAATTGAATACCTCAGGTAAAGCATCTTATCAGAACTAAAGCTGGTTACTGTCTCATCACCAAACAGAGAGGGGTGGGTGTGTGTCTTCTCCTCTCAAGTGCTCTTTTGACATTGTTGAAAGTCCTTTGAGGTCTCAGTTCACGCTGGAAATTCTGTCAGGGATGCATTTGCACCTTAGAGGATGAATTCCGCTTCCCCCAAGTTGCTCCATGGCATGGCTGTCGTTGTAGCGTTTGAGTTGTTAATGCCAAAGCAGCTAAAGCCTCATGAGAAGCTGCACAGAGAGGAATCAGGAAAGTAATACACATTGCATATTTGTGTTATTAATGTGGTATAAATCCTCATAGTAAAATAGGGAAATGTTTCCACTCAGGCTAGAGTTATAGATTTATATAGAGAGTTATATATATATGTATTTATATTTGGAGTTATAGAGTTATATTTTTATATCTAGAGTTATAGAGTTCCTTTAGGAGGCAAACAGCGAGAATTTAGTGAAAAGATGCATCAGAAGACTAAACTGCCAGAAATCTTCTATCACAATCTATCTCTGAGATTGCAAAGAATTGTGTAGAGGAAGAAGTTTGGGCATAAACAGTGTGTTCAAAGGTCTGTGAACAGAAGAAGTTTTATGGCTCTGGTTTTGCTCAGTCTTAAAGCTGCATTATGAGCAGTGCGATATTTAATATTTGTATCAAAGAGCAGCTCCTGTAGCCGTTCAGTTAGCTGTGATTCTCATGCAGAGAAAGGTCTTCCCACCCATGAGTGTGGGTGGTGTCTTGAACAGGTGGAGGACTCGGGCACAGTGTTCAGGCAGAAAGAGTTCAAAAGAGACAGGGAGATTTAACACTCTGATTTGGATTGTTTTGTTATATTGCCAAGCACATTGACAAATGAAGACATTGTCATTTGGTCCTTTAATTTGTGTTTTCTCCTTCATTAGTGATAATCCTTAGGACGTCAGCATGCATCTTGTTAAAGCAGAACTTGCTAAGGCACTACTGGTGTTTTTTACTATCTATGAAATACTTCTTTTTGGGGAGATGCAAAATAGCTATAAATTTGAATCAAAATTTTACTGTTGTTATGTGATGAAAAGAGCCCATTTGTATTCACTTGAGCTCCTCATTTGAATAAGAAACATGAGAATCATTAGATAGGGAGAGGATTTTGAAATCGCGTTGATCCTGTGTTTCATTAGCAGTGTCCCTGGGTTGGCAGGGGTACTTCTCAAATTTAAACTGTAGTGCTAGACCAGGCCCATCTTGTTTTCACAGTGGATTATCATGGGCAGGATAATTGTACTCCACAACATGTTGTTAATTGTGCTTTACTGATGGAGCTGCATCAGAGCTGTTGGGTCTGTGCAGTGAGACATTAAGGTGTCTAATTTATCCACAAAAATGTGAGGAATTAAGATTTTTACTTTCTCTTTCGGGAATCATAATTCCCATTGCTATTCCTCCTCCTAATACCCTTCAAAAAAGTTCAAATAGCTTTATAAAGTCGGCTCCTCAGTGTGGCACTTGTGGAGTCTTGGACCCCAGTCTTTCAGGTAAAATGTTGTATTCAGAATGGTGAATTTTCCGTTAATGATGTACATGTCGTCATTAAAATTGAAGTGATTTTCTGCCCCTCCTTCCCTCCCCCCAAGGAAAACAAGAAAATGCTGATTCCTGCAAGCATTCTGTGTTTGGACATCATTTCTAGCATTCCGGAGGCACCAGGGGCTGAAGAAAGAGTCATCTTGGGACTATGAAATGCAGAACCTTTTCCTGTTTGAAATGATAAAATATCCAAAGCGAATGAGCGTTTAAAACTTACAAATATTATTTAAAGTGTCAAAAAAGGGTACAAACAATGTTGTGATTAACTCTGCTTTAATTACAAGAAAACATGAACTATAGGGCCAAATGGTAACCACACTTGGTAGGAGGCTCGTGTGGGCTATTTATTATTCATACAAATTAATTGTATCACCTTAAAGCAGAGCTTAATTTCACTATGTCTTGGTTTGTGTCCACTCTGTAGCTTTGTTCTAAGAAAGGAACAAGATTTGACTGTAAAGGCAGAACACAAGAGCTGGGAAGCGCATAACGTGACGCGCTGGCCCTTCCTCTCTCCCCAGTGACCCCAAGGCTGTTTTGCCACATAGGAAACTTTGCTGCCATCTCTCTCATTTCGTTTGCACCCAGTTCAGCGTGAGCTCCTTGTCCCTGTCCTGCACAGCCACCGCTTGCTCAGAATGGAAGACATGCTTTTACAATTAACATTTCTTTGTTGTGGTGGTTGGTTTGAGTTTCAATTGTTATCCCCTTCAACCCTTCCCCCCCTTTTTTATGTGTGTGTGTGCTGAATGCTTAAATTTATCTATTTTTCAGGTATTCCTTGTAGCAAGAGCTGTATTTCACAGTAGTATAGTATACAAAGCAGTTTAAAAAAACATCCTTAACATCTCGTATTCACAGGGAACGCAGGAGATGTGTTTTAGAAATAAATATGCTCAATTTTAAGTTACCAGACTGATGCCTGAGGATGGTGAATAATTCTGTAAAGCGTTTATTGCAGAGCTCAGCCGTGCTGCAACGCTTACAAGGTCTGCAAGGCGGAAAAATACAGCTCTCAAATCAACAAATCTCAAGCCAGTAATATCCACCTTTTTTCATTTTCCTTTCTGTTCATAATTGATTCTAAACTTATGTGAATTTTTCAGAATAACTGTCTTATTGATTGGAAATAAGCTATAAAATGTCATTATAAGAGTCATTCGCTTTTTCTCGCTTATTACTGTAAACAGACACCGATCAGGCAAAATGCTATGTTTTTATTTTCAGGTATTGTGTGATTTGTACCTGTTACGTATGGAAAACAGCAAGAGGATGATGTCACAGATAGAGAAGGGAATTTATCAGGGCTGAGATCTTGTGCTTATACAGCTTGAGATTAAGGGTTTCATCTTATACAGCTTAAGATTAAGGATTTCATCTTTGTGTGAAAGGCAGGACCCTTCTTGGTCTGTGCTGCAAAACTTCTGCCAAAGCCTTTCCCATGCAAGAGCAAAATACCCTAAAATATAGGAACTCAGTGCTGTCAGGAGCCACTCAAATCATTAAGCTTCTGTCATATATATGCATTTATGTGCATTATGTTAAATAAGGTACAATTCCCGCCTTATAGTGACTGTTTCCAAAAGATATGAACCAGTTTTTATAGGTGGATGGTTTATGCACACTGCTGATAAGAATATACTTGAAGAAGAGTTAAGGCAGCTTATGTTTTTCACTCCTTTGGTAATGAAGGGTCTGTTCTACAGCCATCTGTTCTCAATGCTTAAACCTTTGTATACTGAGAATTCTTTGATATGGCTCTGGATGATGTGTGTGCAGAATGAGGAGACCTGAAGGACTTGGTGCTCGACATCGCTCTAGGAATGAAACCAGTAAATTTAGAAGATACGGTAAGAAAGGTTGTGTTTGTTGGCAAACTGTTCCTCTGACTGAATCACCAGTGTGGTTCGTGTGTAGGTGTATTTGGAAATTCCCGGGAGGAATATTGAGAATTATTCAAGGAGCCGTATTTCACTAAGCTGCCCGATGCAGTTGTACGCGTTGCTGGCAGGGATGCTTGGATTCCTTTGGACTGATGGGTGTTTGGAAAGCACTGAGAAATCCGTCACGTGCTGGTTTCCTGGAAGTAGCAGCAGTTGTCTGTACTGTGAATGCCTGTTGGTTTTTGTCATGAGAGATGCCAGTTCGAACTTCTCAGCAGGTAGATCCATTCTCGATAAGTTTCTGACACCGAAGGCTCTTCTGTGGCAAGGAGCTTTGGAGCAGTAAGAGCTGCTGGCTTATACAGCTGCCTTTCGATAAACTGACTGGGTGTGAGGAGCAGTGTCCAATCTCTTATTTGTAAACCTGTTGGTTTTACTCCTTCCACTTTAATTTTAATAGTAACCAGTAGGCCTCCCTAGTTCTCCTGCACTTGCTTCCTATTGCACCATAGCCAGTATTTGGCACTGCTCTTTATTAAAGATGCTCTTGGTGGAATCGGATAGGGAAGCCAAATTAAAAAAAAATAAATGGAAAATATAAAATTAAAGCAAGTAGTGGAGAATTTTTGGTGTTAGTTATTGATTTCCTTGATGGTGAGCACACAGGAACGCTGACAGTGTACCTAATTGTGATTTTATTGGCTGTCATTTCCACCTTGTTTATCCTGCTGGGGTCTGTTGGTCATTGTGACTGATGGGTTTCACTCATTCCAAGTCCAACAGCTCTGACCAAATAGTCCTTGGTTCTTTCTCTTCGTTTTTGCTTAAGACATCCCTGCCTGTTTGAGTTTTGTGTGTACCATGACCACTGCTAAAGTGGAAAATAAAGACCTTGTAGCAATTCCGTAGGCTCTAGAGGGACATTTGTTATTTTAAAAAGTTGATCTTCATGCCTGAGAAAAATTCAGTGAGTCGCTTGTGGAAATCCTGTCTTGTACTTAATTTGTACATTTCCCAGGACCAGACCAAGGTACCAAAGCTAGAGACAGTGCTGTAAATAGGGCTGGACTTGTATGGAGGTTTAAGATGTGAAGAAACGGGGAAGAGGCAAAAGGACAGGAAACATGACAGATTTTCAGGCACAGATGCCTTAGGACAGGGTTGTCCAACTCATTTCCACTGGGGCCACATCAGCTTCACAGTTGCTGTCAAAGGGCCAAATGTAGGAGTAGTTACATTTATATAGCCTGGGGTGCCTCTCCTGCAAATACTCTGCTGAATCTGCACTTGCATAGGTGGAAAAGATGTATAGAAATAGAGCAGTGCTCTATGGTTTCTTCTTTCCAGTGCCGTTTGTGGTCCTTCCCTGACCCAGGACTGTTTGGGGTCCATCTTCTTCCCAAAATAGATGCTGACATTGTAATATCCTCCGGTGGAGAGAGGAGATGGGAGAGATGTCTTCACCCTTCTACATGAAAATAAAATTCTATTGTATGAAAAGATCCTTTTCCAGGATCTTCTGCTACCCACAGATCCCGCTGTGGGGAATTGGAAACCCTGGCATATATAATTCCTTTTTAAATCTAGTTATGTTGTAACAAAAAAAAACCCAACCCAACAGCGAAGGAGTGGTGAACAATTTACCTTTTAAATAACACAAACAACATAAGTCAAAAATATTTATGTTTCTCCTCTAATAATTTTAATTTTCACATTTTTCTGGTGTATTGTATGGCAAGATGTTATTAAGAGTTTTATGGTAATGATTGCATTAGCCTTACAGACTATTTTTACTGGCTTTTTTTACTGTCACATTTGCTACATAAGCCTAATTTTATGTTATTGCAATGATGTTCTGTGGTATGTTCAAATAATCGATAACAGTACAAGGGTTGTTCCAGTGGGATCACATTATATGAGTTTATAATATACAATATATGCTTTGATGTATACATGGAGTGTTTGCTGGTTTTCCCCCTCTTCTTAAATACAGAAATTTCTGGTTGTGTTTATTCCCCTCGTCAGCACACTTTATCATATCAAAGCCTTTACAGACAGTGTAGAACTACTGAGTTATGTTTGGGTCATGTTTTGCAGTGTGCCCTTTAATACCGTAGCTTTAGAAATGCAATTTTCAGCCTCTGCTTATTAGAATATGATAAAGTATTCCTGGTCTATGTCCAGCTCCACTAATCTCCAGACTACACTTCATGAATTAGGCATGAAGATTTTAGTCAATGTGCTTTCAAAGACCAATGTTTAGGGAATCATGGATTTTCTACAAGCTGAGGTAGAAATCTATAATAGGAAGAACTGATTTTCAAACATCATATTCTGTAGAAGAAATGACCAGTTCTGGCTTGGAAACAGAAAACATTTCCTTTTAGAATACTCAAGAACTGGTTAAAAATATACTGTAGGTTTTAACTTATAAAAGGAGTAGCTTTTTAAAATGCGCTGTAAGTGCCGTAGAGTGCATAGAGGCTCATGCATAGGCACCTCCTGAAGCGTGGGTTAAAAAACAAGTCATGCTGAAGTCGAATCAGTTTAATGGTATTAACCTACGCACTGGTGGACGTTCGTCTGCTTTGCTGGTGTATGGTTTATATGCAGCAGGTCCTGCTGGTGTGAGCTCTGACCCAGGGAAAGGGGAGGTGGTGCAAGTTGGAACATACAACCAGGGTTTAACTTCTGTCCTGCTGCTTTAGCTTTCACTGAAGGCTACGTCCAAATTAAAATTGCACAGAAAAATACACAAATACGCATTCATAGTGCCTTCCAGTCTGGTGTCCGCTTGCTACCTTAATTATCTTTTGTTTCTTGGTAAGACTCATCACCTTGACTTTTGTGGAATATAGGATCAAAGGCAATTCATGAGCTGGGGGTCTTGGGAAGACCCATAAGTGATCACTCAGACTTGAGAGAACTGTAAACAGTGTTCACCTCACTGGGAAAGGTCCCCTGTTGCTATACTACAGAGCTTGACTTTTAATAGTGATTTTTTTTTCCTAAGGGAAAAGAGGACATCAAGGCAGTATTAACTTTGGTCAGAGTAACTTTTTTAATGGAAAAGACTGGTACAGCTACGTAAGTCGAATTTTGCAGTGTTTCCCTACTTGTTTTGCAGAGCGTGGTGTGTAACCCTTGTCTTAGGGCACTGCTGCACTGTTACACACTCCTGTAGTGGATGAGTTTCCTGCAAAATGAGGAGGTACCCTTTCAGTTTTTCTGGCTTTGGTCAGTGCTAGCGAGTGTTAATAGCATCTAGCACCCTGTGGTTACTACTGAAATGATACTAAGATTAATAAACAGTGATGTATATTCATTGAAGAATGGAAGGAGAAGCGTAACTTAGTTGGATGCAAAGAGGAGCCGTTCATCCTGAAGGAGACAACTGTGTGTAATGAATCCCCCATCCCCGACCCCCAGGCACACGTGGGAGATGGGGGCAGAGAGCAGGGCTGGGAGTTCATGTGACTGTTTTTATAGCCATTTCTCCCTCTCTTTTCTGCCGTATGAAGTCATTGTACCCAAACTAGTGTTTTTCCCACTTTTACTAAATCATAAATAATATGAGATGCTGGTGTTGCTTGTGTTTACTTATGTTTTTTTAAATATTTGTTGTGTTTCCTGGAAGAATTTTTCCATCCTGTGAGGCAGATGTGTGTGTAGTGTCACTTTCTGCCTGTAATACCTATTGCATGTACATACATGCACATATACCTCCACTACCCATGTGATATGCTTATCTAGGAAAAAAAGACTAAATGCTGGCTTTTTATGTTCTTCTTTTCCAAAATATTCAATAAATCGTATCTGGTAAAACCGATTCTTAACCACATATTATGTAGTTGAAGGTGATCCCAGGAAGCACAGAAATCCATGTCTTGGGTTTGCAGGCTACTGGCTACATTGGTAATTCTTTACATCGGAGTAATAGGTAGTATCTCACAGAGCTTTGATTTTTAGGACCACAACAGCATGTCTGAAAGGGAAACGAGACCTTCAGCAGGATATAAATTGTGCCAAATGTTGAACGTCAAATTGCATCCTTTTGTATTCCGTACAAAGGCAGGCGGGATGATGAGCAGGAGAGCAGTGATCGGTGTTAGTTCTGGCTGTGGGAAAGCTGGTAGAAAACCGCCAGCAGGCCACAGGTTGTGGAGATGTCTTCCTGTAGCTTGCAGCGGTGGTGATCTGTGCTGGGAAACAGGCACCCCTGCAGTTTACAATGAAGCATCCACATGGAACAGGTTATCTGGGAAGGTTTGCTGTTGGTAGGGTGAGTTACATCGCATCCCGCCTGCATGCGTTGTCCTGCATGGACCAGAAACCAAATCCCGTCCTCTTGTTCTGCCTTTTCTCAGTGGGTTGCAGGCAGGAATCAGCCAGTCCAAAGGGTGTAGTACAGGCTGTCCTTGACACCTGTGTGACCAGGGAGCAGGGAAAGGTAGAGCAGCAGATAGAAATCCTCAGTTAATTACACAGACCTCATCATGCAGCAGTGTGTGATAGTTTAATGTAAAGCAAGGATGTGCATTGATGCACCAATAAGAATAGTATGAAAAAAAATTGTGATGAAAATTGCGAACTGGAGTAGCGATCAGCACTAGTTCTCTCTTTGGAAAGAACAAAAGATTGAGATAACGATATAAGAACGTGTTTATTAACTGGGTGTTTAAGTTATTTGTGGAAAAGTAGAGACATGAGATTAATCCTAGGGATATTAGCCCATGCAGGTCTCAGGTCGTGAGCGCACTGCTGTGTTTAAAACGCCATGCTGTCCTTCCCTATGTCATTCAGTGTTTTATTACAAAAAACAGTCCATGTTTCGCTTTGCTGTATGAATTTGCAGCATCAGCTGAACATCAGACAAAGAGCGGGAGCCTGTTAGGAGGCTGCCTCTCACACAACGGGAAATCACAGTATCACAGTATCACAGTATGTTTGGGATTGGAAGGGACCTCAAAAGCTCATCCAGTCCAATCCCCCTGCTGGAGCAGGAACGCCTAGGTGAGGTCGCACATGAAGGTGTCCAGGCGGGTTTGAATGTCTCCAGGGAAGGAGGCTCCACAACCTCCCTGGGCAGCCTGTTCCAGTGCTCTGTTACCCTCACTGAGAAGAAGTTCTTTCTCAAATTTAAGTGGAACCTCTTGTGTTCCAGCTTGATCCCATTGCCCCTTGTCCTATCATTGTTTGCCACTGAGAAGAGCCTGGCTCCATCCTCGTGGCACTCACCCTTTATATATTTATAAACATTAATAAGGTCACCCCTCAGTCTCCTCTTCTCCAAACTAAAGAGCCCCAGCTCCCTCAGCCTTTCTTCATAAGGGAGATGCTCCACTCCCTTAATCATCTTTGTTGCCCTACGCTGGACCCTCTCCAGCAGTTCCCTGTCCTTCTTGAACTGAGGGGCCCAGAACTGGACACAATATTCCAGATGGGGTCTCACCAGGGCGGAGTAGAGGGGAAGGAGGACCTCTCTCGATCTACTGACCACCCCCTTGTAATACACCCAAGGATGCCATTGGCCTTCCTGGCCACAAGGGCCCAGTGCTGGCTCATGGTCATCCTGTTGTCCACCAGGACCCCCAGGTCCCTTTCCCTTACACCGCTCTCTAATAGGTCATTCCCCAACCTATACTGGAACTTGGGATTGTTCCTGCAGAATTGTACTTTGTATCACAAAAGTTGGTGCTGTTTTGTAAAACTTATTATTAACTTGATAACCCGTTTCTAAAATTTGCACAAATAACACGTTGGCAAATGTGGGAGAGTTTATGAGGGTCTGTTTTATAGGTCCTTCCGCTAGAATGAAAAACTGAGACAGTAGTCATCTGCTCCTGTTTGACTTCCTTGTGGTGCTTCCAGTGTTCCTTGGAAAATAGAGCAGATACACCTGAATTATTAGATACTGCATTATCAAATAAATGCTTTAGGCACTTGGTGCTAGGGATAATGATTTTGCGAACAAAATCCAAGCACGTGGTAGATGCTGCTAATAAAACTGCTTTTTTCAATGGGTTCTAGAGATTAGAAGATCAGATCACTCTAGTTTTTCTCTCTCCTGCAGGAAGTTTCTGTGGTATACGGCTGGCAAATGTTCACATTATGTTGTCTTTTCCTGTGTTTGTGGGCAATAATGGATTGAAGAGCATCTTATGGTTTTTTGTTTTGCCAAAATCCATACTGGTTAGACGCATGCCTATAAATTCCCGTTTTTATAACTATCATTAGAACACCTGCTGGTGATTACTAGACTGAAACTTCTCTGACTGGGTTTTGAAGGGTTGTTATCTAGAAATCCTTATGGAAGGAGAAATAATAAATTGCTTTATAGCATTTATATTTATGTCAAATATTTAATGTGCTTTAATCTGTTTTCTGACCGAAATGAGATATTGTAAGAGTACAGGAAGAATAGAGAGGCAGAATGTGATCCTGCTGAAGGGAAGTGGAGCTGGTCACTGCTGGGCCATCAGCCCTGTCCATGTGGAGTCAGAGAACCAGTCCCAGTGCTCTTGTCGTCTCAGATTCCCAGCACTAGTTGAGCATCACATCCTTATCTCCAAAGGAAGGGATTCAGAATATCTGTAGATCAAAGTAGTTATTTTTATCACTAGTGCAGAATTTATTATTAAACTTATGTCTTACCTGAATTATCATATGTATTTTTACTTCTCAGTTTGTTTTCAGTTTGGTCGTATCGGTGTTATAGAAGCCTTATTCTTCTTAATATTTATGTGGGTAAACCTGGGGTTCGTACATCCCTGCTGTAGTGCTGTGAGGAGGTGCTGCTTTCAGGATCTTAGCCCAAGCTAGCGTACCTTCTTCTAGGTCCAGAACCAATGTGAAATGACTTTTTTACACCAGCATTTTGAGGTTTGTTTTTTTTTTTTTATGATTGAAAATAATTGTTCTTTGGCATGAAAATACAAAGTGACCGTCAAACAACAGCCAAGTACAGTTTAGTGAGAGAAGAAGCTGAAGCAAGCAAATTTATGTCAGAAAGGATATTGAAACTGGACTGGCAACCCTGGATTCCCGTGTGGCAATTATTCAAATGGTTCTCAGAATACACCTTAGTTATAGAATATGTTCTGAAACAATAATGTAAAGGTGTGATCTGATGCCCAAGAAGTTTTTTGGGGAGCTAAGTCTTGGCCAGCAGGTCCAGATTCTGGAATGTTCGCTAAGTTTGAGATTGTTTGCCAAGCTATTAACATGCTAGTTGTCTGGGCAGATCCTTTATAATCTGAAAATTATGATCCAGTTAACATTACGTTATGACTACACAGGGGTAAATAAAAACTGTCATTTTCTCTATATTAAATTTAATCTAAATACAGTGCTTCTTTAGCTATATGTATACAATATTGAATTTTACCTTTTAATCTCTGATAAATGCTGTTGAATCACAGTTATTTTGGATCACCACTCCAAAACCTCTATTGTACTTACGGTTCTATTTATTTTAAGACTTTATCCTAAATGAGCAGAGCTCGTTAGGTCTTAAAAGACCCCCATGCGCACACACACACTCTTGCATCCCTCCGGAGCTGGGAACCAACAGTTGACACAGTAGGGCTGGAATTGGAAATACACGGATTTTAAAGACAGTATGAAAGGTCACCGTTTTCAGAATTATATATGGAGATATATATTGTATATTTTTGTTTGTACATTACCTGGGTTTAGTGATATTGGGCTTATTTATGCTGAACTGGGGACACTAGAAGTTTTTTTGCCCTGTCTTTCGCTCACCAAGACTTCAGCTCCCTGTTATCACAAGAAAAACTTCCTTCTCTTTTACAGCAGGTATTTTTTGTCGTCAATCCCGTTTGATTCAGTCCTACGCAAGTTTGATCAAGCCACACATCCTCAGTAGGATCAATTTTAACCATGAAGTATAGATTGAAATATCTGTGTGTGTCAATTTGACAAAGAGAACAGAGGAGATGTCTCTACTAGAACTGTATTAGAGGTGACAGGTTCCTCCCCCCACCTCCAGCTATTGACGGAGCGTATGGGGATCGCGCGTTGATTCAGCTGCGGGCTGGCTCTGCTGCAGCGTTACGGTCTGTGAGGGCATCACCTTCTCCCATGGACCAGCTGGGGACGTGCAGTTTGAGTTTGTGTTTCTTATTTGGAAAATGTGCCTTTTAAGAGGAAATAGAAAGAGCTGAGCTAACAAACTGGAAAGGATAGATAGGTAGGAAGAAACACATCCCATGTGCAAGTGAAAAACACGTCCTCTTTGAATCCCCCTCCATGCTGCAGAAACCTCTAAATACACTGGGGGACCAGTGCTCCCCTCAGCTCCAGAAGGACAGGGAACTGCTGCAGAGAGTCCAGCGCAGCCACCAAGATGCTGAAGGGAGTGGAGCATCTCCCGTGTGAGGAAAGGCTGAGGGAGCTGGGGCTCTGGAGCTGGAGAAGAGGAGACTGAGGGGTGACCTCATTAATGTTTACAGATATCTAAAGGGTGAGTGTCAGGAGGATGGAGCCAGGCTCTTCTCGGTGACAACCAATGGTAGGACAAGGGGTAATGGGTTCAAACTGGAACACAAGAGGTTCTGCTTAAATATGAGATGAAACTTCTTCCTGGTGAGGGTGTCAGAGCCTGGCCCAGGCTGCCCAGGGAGGTTGTGGAGTCTCCTTCTCTGCAGACATTCAAACCCGCCTGGACCCCTTCCTGTGGAACCTCAGCTGGGTGTTCCTGCTCCATGGGGGATTGCACTGGATGAGCTTTCCAGGGCCCTTCCAACCCCGGACATTTGGGGATTGTGTGCTGGCAACAGCCCCCATGGTGTATGGACTCCTTCCGTGCAGAGATCTCTGTGTGGTACGGGCAGAGCTCTCACAGGTCAGAGCTTCTGCCTGTCACCCTTTCTAAAGCTGTCACTGTCATGGTCTTTGTCACACAAAGTGCAGCACCATCTCTCCCTGCTGAGACACGACAGGAGCGGAAACATATTTTTTTCCTTAGTTGCAATTTAGGAGCATGAGGGGAAGCAGAAAGACCGTGAAATTCCAAATTTGGAGCCCAGGACCATATAGCTAAAAAGAAAAAAAAAAAAAGGGGAAAAAAATTGTATCTAACAACTAGGTAAATGGGGATAGTTTGTATATAGCTTTTCAGTAGTGATGTACTTTAGGTAGCAGACAAAAGGGGAAAAAAGATGGAGAAAATAAGGTAGTCCCTCAGTGAGAAAGCATAAGGAAGAGCCTGGCTTGGGCGATTCCTGACCCTTCTGTTTAGTTACCTGTGAGTCCAGTGTGCTCTAGGACCGAGGGTTGTGGCTGTCATTCTTTTCTTTGGCGTGTGAATTTTGGATTCTATTTCACCCATCCCTCAAAACCACACTCTACTGTAAGATTATTCTAACTTAAAGGAAAATTACTTTAATTACAGTATATTGGCTTACTAGGCCAGTTTTGTCTATAAATCCATTTTCAACAATACAATATCCAGTCAACTTTATTAAGGCTTTATTCTCTAAATTAAGTTCTTTCTCTGTTACAGGCTTCACAATAACAGTACATGACCTGCACTGACAACAGCTTACTACAGTGTAGGCTACATGTATCTTAAAGCTCAGACGCAAAAGGTAAAAAAATACTCACATAAGCATATTTCATCGTGCAAATTGAACAAAGCTCATTTGACACATTCAAAACTGATGAGCTTTCCTATGGTTCATTTGTATCTAAACTCTGGAAGTGTGAATATGCATTTCAACCTTTCCGTGTGCGGACAGGGGCAAAAGCAACGATCCACCTTTCTTATATAAACTTGTAAAAGGCTGATGTATTGAATGTAGCGCAATTGAGATGATCGTATCAGAATAGGAGGTATGACTTACGGTTTTAAATCTATTTTTAAAAGTTAATATTTTTAGCACAACGGCATGAGGCACGTGCCCTTTCATTCTTCACCATTATAGCCATGAGAGACTGTGGCTGGGAAAGGACGCGGGTGGTAGCGCAATTAGCAAATGACTCTTAGCAATTGGACAATTTCTCCTGATGGGGAGAAACGATCTGCAGTGTTTTCAGCCAGGAAATAAGTAGAATGCAGTTTCTGGTATCAAGTTATACAGCAGAGGGAAGTGAAACAGCATCGTGAAAGTTTCCTAAAGAGTGGCCGTGCTGAATATACTGACAGAACTAAGTAAACATGAAGTCATCCTAATTACTGGTGAGCAAAGGGATGTTTTCCGCTGAATTTCCTCCTGCAGGATGGTATTGTTGTACTTCAGAAAGCCCTGGGCAGCTTAGACATCAGGCAAAAAATCAATAGCCCACTTGTTGAAGATAAGTGAATTAGCTTGTGTTGGATGTAACTGAGTACCTGAACACTTCAGCGAGCAGCCTTGGTGTGGTGCGAGCGGGAGCTGCAAGGTTTCTCCTCCGAGGGCTGTGCTGGTCCGGGTTAATCAAGCCGAGGAAGAGGGAATTGACCACTTACACAGGGAAATAATCTGTGAATTTTCTTTCTTCCTGTCTTGTTCCTATCCACTCACCCTAGCTCAGCATGCTGGGCAGATTTCCACAGATTTCAAAGCTATCGATGAATCTCGCAGAAGAATTTTAGTGAACGGTGACAAAGAACACCAAAATAAGTAGTATTATATAGCACTTTGCCATGGGCCAAATTCTACATTTCTTTCCCACTATATGTGGGCCTGGAATCTGTTTTAATTCACAGGCGTTACATCTCTGGGAAGCTCAACTCATGTGTCTATGTACTAGAAGAAGAAATGCTTCTGTCCAGTGTGGTCAGCAGTTGATATACAGACCACATCTAACTCCGTATCCAGAGCCAGCTCTTTCCGAAGGGCTCCCGCTGGCCACGGCCTGGCTGCTCAGAGCCCACGTCTCTTCCCACTGAAAACACTTTGCCATTGACTTCTGTGTTAATCGTACCTGGCACTAGGATGATGTTGTCCTAGTCCAGCTGTTTGTGAGTCTCTGGGCTGCTTCCAGAAGTGCAGGAGAAATGCAAGAGTGTTCTTCTCCCAGCTGCCTGACCATGGAGTGAGTTGCCAGCTCAGCCTTAAAACAGAGTCGTGGGAGCACTCCTGGAAGTGTCCCCTGGACATCCACAGCCCTGGTTGACAATTCATGTAATTTCTTTGTGAATAATCAATTAGAGAGACTGAAGCCAGTCACAGGGGATGTGTTCTTGCTGGGACATCGGTCCTCTTGTGAACCGTAGCCCCAGTGCTGAGGAGGAGGCCACGGCGTTCATTCCCGTCCCATCCCGTAGTGTCTGAGCGAGTCAAAATCATCCTGCTCAGCTTCAGAGGGTTAATAGCAGAGTTCTCACCTGTGCACTTTAAACATGAGGTTAGAGGAGTCTAGATCTCAAACCAGTTGACTTTTAATCATTTTTTGTGTTATACGTGTGGCGTCAATCTCAAGAGCTTTTAAGACATCCCTCGTGGCTTTTAGCTGCAGGGGTGGCAGGGCAGACTTACCAGTTCTGGTAGGTGGTTATTTTTTAAAGCAGCAACCTACTGCTTTACTGCTTGGGGCAGTGATCTCCCTCATCCAGGCATCCTGAAATGCGGGAACTCTTTCCATAACAACCATGTGAGCAGAGTCCAATGCACAAACAACGGTGAACCTACTCTTTTCAGCCTGACCGTGCTGGCAGGTCTGGTGATGCACCACCTTGGCCCATTTCCCTTAGTGATGCCATCAGAGCTGGGAAGCCAAACTTTCAAATGTTGTCCATGCCGGCTTGTTTTCAGCTAAATAAATCTCGTCTGCAGTTCCTCCTACATGGTACAGAGGAGGAACCCTTAAACGGTTTCTAAAGAGTAAAGGTGTTTTCTGCTAGTTTAGCATTCCTTAGCCGTGGGAGTTTTGACAGCCCAGGACTTTAGCCAGGGCCCTTTCTTTTTGGAAGAGCTGGTATCAGAAACACGAAGGTCTCTTTGGCGGTGCTATCTAGGAAGCATTTC